>NW_027095239.1:0-28279 GCF_029207755.1 Chamaea fasciata | reverse complement strand
AAAAAATCATTACTTCATAATTAGAACTTGCACTTTAAAAACAATATGACTGAGAAATTCTGTATTGATACAAGTATACTTACAGCATATATGTATGAATTTACACTTTCCTGTGTAACTTTCAAGGACAGAGAAACATTTATTCTGAATATTGAACCAATAGATTTTCTTAACTCAAAGAATGAATAAATTCCTGTACATAATTGATTTGTATATGTCCTTAAGGTTTATGTACTTATCTATATAAAATAAAATATTTAAATATTATTATTTATTAATTAACTACATTCTGTTGTTCATGACCAAAAAGGGCAGATCTCAGCACATGCACAGCATTTAGCTGTACTGAGTTGCTCCAACACTGATATGCAGCTAAACAGTGGTGGTTTTTTTGCTAAAAATGACATACATGGTTAAATTGAAGATATATTTCTCATTGGCCTTAAAATAATGAATGACAGAAAAAACTTACGAAGATACAAAACTAACTTCTGGTTTAAATTAGTCTTGCTTTTAATTTTTCAGATTCAGAAGTTTCTTAGCTGCCTGTGCTTTCTTTTTCTTAACATATTTATCCCCTGTAGTTCAGTTGCCTATCAAATTTCATGAAGAAAATGCTCTTGAAGCCTAATTTCTATGGCTATTTTTATATTTCCAACTCCTAATTGCAAAACAGAAAAGTGATTTAGTTTGGTTTCATTTGGTCATACTCAGTGGGGACACATCTATTCAAATTGGTGGTTGTCATCATAAATGTGGAGCTCTTCCTTATTTTTTCTTTGTTCTTGTCTCATCTTCCTTGTCCTTTAGATTTATTTCTTAAATATTTTTTGTCTCTTTCACTGTCTTAAGTTTTTTGTTCAGTTCCTTTCCATCCATGTTATTTCATTCCTTATTTTTATCCATCTTTATGCAATATATGATCTTCTTCATTATCTTCTGAATGATCTACCTTTTATTTCAGACAGCTTTGCTTTCCTACCTCTTTTTGACTCTGCTTGACAGAGACTGCCATAACCATTTAATGCTCCCTTCATCTTGCACTTGACTGTGGCAGCACGAATGCCAAACCACCATATGTGAGAGAGATTCAAGCTAGGCTAAGATTGTCAGCAATTTTTTTCCTCATCATCCTAACAGCTTTCCAAAACTGCCCTTTCCTCTACCTAGTTCCCAAATTTTTGGGCTGAAGTGTTTCCTAGAGCTTTCAATGCACCGTCTCAAACTAATGCATGGATTCTTTATTTTTATTTCTTAAAGGGAAAAAAAGAGAGGAACTAAAACTGAGAAGACTAATAGACCTACTCGTTTTAACATTTTGTTTTTTTGTTTGCTTGTAAGGAGATGGTACTGAGACTTGGCCAAGGTCTGGGGGTCATGTCTGTTGGCTGCTATTACTCCTTGGGACTCAACCAAGGAATCTGACACAGCTGTAGTTTCATTAGGTTGGTTGCATGCTTTGGAAGAGAGATGGTTCAAATGCTGCCGGCACTCAGAACTTATTCCGAAAGTTGGACAGGATATTTGAGCCACAGTTTTTAATGAAAATTTCATCATTCATGGCTCAGCTCCACACTATGCTTGACATAATCTTTTTGTTTGTCTAGCAGAAGGCAGTATTTTCTCCAGAGAATCTGAATTTAAATTTTAGACGAAACAGCAGCAATCTCAGGATTGAGTTTAATTCTCAAGTTCAGCCAATTAAACAAAAATACCTTTAGGGCAAATAAGTCATCTTGGATATAACAGGTTCATGAAGAGAATGTATTTATGTAGTTTAACATCATTGTTTTTTTGATGGAGAAAAGAAGTACAAGAATGAAGACAGATCAACTGGTTCACACAGAGAAGATCTCTACTTTTCATTGAAGTGGGAGTTGGTTATTGTTACTTATTTTACCTAGATTAATGTGCTTTTCCTATGAAGTGCTTTTTTTGGAAAATCGAACAACTAAAATTCTTTTTTGTTGAAAGCATTTTATTTCATTTAAACTGAAAATTATGAATTTTACAAAAATACGTAAAGTCTTTTACAAAATCAAATAAAGCCACTAAAGTACAAAACAAGACAGAACAACAAAAAAATCTCGCTGCTGAAATTGCTGTTTTTGTTGGTTTGTAGCTACAAATTGGCTTGGTCTCAATTTCTATCCTCTTCCCAAATCCTAGTTGATTTGAAACTAAAAAAAATAAGGAAGCAAGGAAGAGGGAAGTCAAGGACGATATGGACAACCATGACACCATGCTGATCTTACACTACAGAGCTTTCTTGTGAACTTTGAAAAAAAAAAGAAAAGACGCACCTTTTCCTTAAATAAAAAATTTTGGGCTTTTTTTCACTTCACAATGCAAAAAAATGAAAAATCTTTAATTTGGCTAACATTGATAGAGAAGTTAATTAAAATCCAATATTGAGCTCACGAAAATTGAGGAAAATCATCCTGGATATTCTCCTAATTCTCCTATTCTCCATTCTCATCACAATGAAGGGCTAGGTATGGAGTACTTATCAGTATCTCCAAATTTAATTGGAATTTGTACTTATAAATAATCTTTTGAGGAGGGTCACTGATCCAGGCTATTTCAACATATTGAAATGTATGGTTACTGGTGGGGTTTCTGTATTCAAAGCAATTTTGGAAGTCATATTGATCTTAAATAAAAGGAAGACAAAACAGCCACAGCCATCCTCACCCATATGTGTACTTGTCATTTAGCTGTCTGTTGGCCTGTAGATGGCCTCTTGTTTACAAAGGATTTGTGATTACTGGTTGTGTACTTAAGCATGCCTGAAGTATCTTTTAGGGCTCCTACATGTTTATTCTACTTTCAGCTTTTCCTTTTTGCTGCTGAATTACTGGGGGTTGCCTACATGTACCAAATCACTGTGGAACCAGTACACAAAAGGAGTTCCTAAGGGCAATGTATTTAACAGTGTTGGACTAGACCCTTGAATGCCTTTGATTGCCAATTTAGAGATAATAAGCAAATATTTTAAACAGGTGTGTCATTTAGTAGATGCACTTATCTTTTAAATGGCCACTGTATTATCATTTTTTTAAAAGATTTACTACCTATCTCCACATACCTGTGCACTTACACAGGAGTTGCTGGTGAAATAAAGTTTGGCAAGATCGCTTGAAAACAATCCCTTTGGACTTCAAATTCTATGACATTTTTCTACTGACCTTCTATTCAGGTCAATCAGATTTCTGACATTGACCTCTGTGAAAGAAAGAGCTCTGGCCTTTCATAAATCATTCCTGCCTCTTCTGAGATAGTCCCATTTGGAATAAAAAGCTACCATGTTCTTAGGCTCAAAGGACACATGCTAATTTTGAGATGAGGAATTCAAACTAAAATAGGAATACAGAGATCTTTAGACTGGAAAGGGCAAGCCCAGAGGCAAATGAGAAGGCATGATTGCTAAAACTGTGGTATCAGTTTAACTAAAAGGAATTTCCATTTATATTTATTTGAATGCCTGTGCTGTAATGTCTGGTATTACAAGGCATTTCATAAAAGGCTGCTGCTAAAGTAAGAATTCTCAGTTAAAATTACTAAGAAGCAAAATTTCTGTGATGAAACACATGCTAAAAATATTGACAAGAATAAATCCACACCATTCTTTTGGAAAGCACCAAGCCTTCATCTTGGAAATTAACATTTGCTGAAGAAAAAGAGAGGCAAATGAAACTGTGAAAAATGTTTTCCAAATGCACACCAGTTACACATAAAATTCCTCTTCTGTTGAAGCAGATCTTGCTTTATCAACTTTGAAACAATGCTCAGCATAACTGTCACTAGTAAAACAGTAAGTATTTACAATCTCAGCTCTTTAACACTCAGCTTTAATGATAAGCAAATTCCAGAACCTTCAAGTACATTTTAAAGGGTTGCACAACTAGAAAAGGGTTTTTTTAACGCTCAAGTTTTGCAAAGGTGGATCAATGAAGTGAAATAAATACCCATGAATTTCTCAAATGTATAGTAATTTCACTTTTTTCATTAATCAGACTTTAGGCAGAATTTTGATATTCTTGTTGTTTCTTTTGTAGTCCCTTCCAATGACAGAAAATGTATAGGTCTACTTCTATAAGGTACGCTTTGAAATCCATACCATTTAAGTGCCTTTTTTGATCTACTTATCTTCCTTCCCCCTTCTATTGATTTGTAAGCTGGCAGTGTTAAATATTCTCAAAAACAAACAAACAAACAAACAACAACCACAAAAACACTATATATTTTTAGTAACATTTCTGCCATGGTGCTTCCTTTTGCGATTCTTAGTAGATATATTTTCACTTCCTGCTCCAGGCCATTGTGGACTGTTAACATTTGCTGTGTTTGCTTTAGAGATGGCTGTAACTCAAGCTAAGACAAGGTGTTTAATCTCTGTGTTATCAGTAAAAGCTCGTAGAATATTTTTGGGCACACTTCTTTTGGAAACCATTAGGCAAATATCCTACCAAATATTTAAGTACAGGTATTTTCTAAGCATTTTAAAAGGTGAGCCCACATGAAGAAGAATGTAAATTATGCCCTTCCAAAAACTGAAATATATTTCTCAAGAACAAAATAAGAACTGCTGTAGCTGAAGTTTTACTTTGTTGTTGCTTCTTAGGTTGAGTTATAAGGCAACTGAGGGGGAATGCAGAGGGCCTTGCTAAGTTGCTTTTTTTTGGGCAAGTTGAGTATGGTAGTGAGATAAGTTTATTTGTTTTCTCTTTTCATAGGGAATGCTCACAGTTTTGGCTCTGTTGAACAGTTTCTTTGCTAAGAAGTCCAGATTTTTTTTCAGTCTGTCCAAGATCACAGGATCTCTGCCTATACTTCCCCCAGCTGCTGGGAACCCTCTGGTTTTCCATCAATACTTGCATGAAATAAAATTTGCTGGGCTGCTTGCTAACCTGAGTTAACTAATTATTACCCTCTGCTTTTCATCAAAGCTTTGTCCAGACATTTGACTTGATATCTCCTAAATCCATCTCAGTGGAACAAAGTTTGGCTAAAGAGTACTGAGAAAAATATTTACGCGGGAGATTGGAGGGCAATAACCTCAAAGTGCATGGAAATGGCCCAGGGCTGTGAGCAGAAGTAAACACTTAATCCAGATCAGTTTATAGCTGAGGAAGACATAAACTTTCTGGTTTTGTCAGGCTCCAAAATTCATCTCAATCAATCTGTGAACCAACGAAGCATCTATTTTCTTTGGGTTAATTAGCATTTGTTCAGACCTTCCCATGTGGTCCAATGACTCAACAATGGATTATTTTGTTCCAGCTCTCTTCTTTACAAAGAAGGTTTAATTACTTCTCCCAGTTAGCCAACATGACATTTAGTTTTCGAGAAGTTTCCAATTGCCCACAGATCAAGAACTATCTTGCTGGCAGATACCAAGAACCTTCAGCATAAAAAGGCTTAATAGACTCGAATATATTATAGCTGAAACGGTGAGACTTGTGAAAATTGGGTATATGGTATTCAGTCTCCTATGTCTGGTGAAGTGTGTAATAGCTGGAGAGGTAGAAGGGTGTCTGTGTGTTGAAATCCAACTTCATGAAAAACTGTGCCAGGACTTCTGGAGTTCTATGTGTGATGAGAATTAAAATTGTTCCTGTTGTGCATCACAAGCTAGATTTTAATTTTTGTGGCAGTGAAGTCATAAGCATTATATATTAAAGGCTTTACTTTTAGTGATGCACTGAAAGAATGCTGTGTCTAGAATAATTTTTTTTTTATTTTCCTATAAATTAAAAAGAGGCAATAGTCCTAACCTCAAAATACTTGAGCTGTGTACTTTGACAGTGTATGTCATCATTCCTCTTCAAAATGGCTGGAGAAGACTTATGAACAATTTCTGTCTCCTGGTTTCCTCAAATTGCTTTCATAGTTTGTCAGCAGTGAAAGAAATGGATGCGAAAATGGGAGTTCTAAAAGAGCAGTAATATTTTACAGCCTCTCTTAGTAATTTGAATACAAACGGCATTCAGGGTTTTCATGCTTTTGATTAAATTATTTTGTATCCACAAATATCAAAATAAGGAAGAGTTAGATCACTGTGTCTTTGAAAGTAATGACTTTAATAAAAACAGGTCCTCTGTTTATTAACGTTGGTCTCATGCACATTTATTTGTGTTCTCTGTAAAGGTACACATCAGATCTGAAAAGAAAAATAAAATCCTTCTTCATGACTGCAATTCTGCTCACTCATCAGCAAAACTGAAAATAAGTAGAAGTCAGGATTTCATGGGACAAAAACCCCCACATGACATCAGTTGAAAATATTCTGAAATGATCATTATTTTTAAATGCTTACCTTGAACTCATGTTACAACACTACCAAGAGGAAAGAAGTGTGATAGCACTGTTTCTATCGTAAATTAGTATCCAGCCTGCAGCTGTGTAGCTCATTAAAAACTGTGTCATTTAGGGATATTTTGAAAACACAGAGGTCCATTAAAGAGTCTGGCAGTGTATGGTTGTCAAACAGACATGCAATTATTGTCATAATATTGCCATCAATTAGATAGGAGAAATTGCATGATGAACTGAGAAGCTGTTTTATATCCTTTTGAGATTTTCCAGCACAATTTTTCCTTTGTTCAGGCCAGCCATCACCCGTCTTTGAATCTTTGAATATGAGGACTCAGAGTGTTTACTGGGAACCTTAGTGAGTACTAATTGCAACTTCTTCACTCCAGCTTCTGAGGGCTACAGTACTTTCCTCCTGCCCTCATACTGCTAGTCTACAGTGATTTACATTGTCCTGTCCCAGTGACAGAGATTAGCTTCTGGTTGTCCATCAAAAACCTGGCAACATCATCACTTGATATCAGCATTACTGTCCAGAGATGTCCTTTTGTCATGATGGGGTTGCTGGGGATAACTGAAGGTGGGAATCTCATTTCTTCCCTCCATGGCAGTGACAAAACACACACAGTGTCAAACTCACACAGCCAAACCCTATGGCTATAGTTCATGCTGTCCACGTGCTTTAGCTCTACACTGATGCAATTATTTCCAAGAGTCAGTAAAGTCCAAGACTGAGTTAAGCTTGTTCATTCTGCTCAGATCTTGACTAAAGCTGCCTGAGCTGCTGCTTCCCACTTGGCAGTGTGGCTGCAGTTTGTGTAGGTGGCTTAAAGGCAAGCCCTTTTCTGTGGCTTGCCCAGGGTTTCCTTTGCTGGCCAGCTCCTGCCTCTCATTGCTGAGGAAGTTGAGGTGTACTTTGTACACCTCTGCTTCTCTCTTTTCCTTTTCATTTTAAACTGTGCCCCACAGTAAGCAAAACCTCAAGTGACACCCAACCAAGTTCTGGTTTGCAAGGTTTAGGAAGCCCTTCTATGTAAGGAGGTTGGTCAGGAGTAGGGACAAAAGCTGCTGCTCCTCATAAGACACGTTTTGTCCTTCACCAGCTTCACTGCCTTTCTTTGGAAGAAGTCCAGCTCCCCTTTTTGCAGCAAGGAGCCCAGAAATGAACACAAGATTCAATGTGCAGCCTCCCCTGTGCTAAGTATAGGGATATGATCACTGCCCTGGTCCTGCTGGTCACACTATTACTGATATTCTATTCACCACCACTCTCTTGGCCCAACCATTCAGCCAGCTTTTTATCCAACGAAGAATAGAGCCATACAAACCACAGGAAGTCAGTTTTTCCAGGAGAATGCTGTGGAAAACAGTGCCAAAGTCTTTACTTAAGTCAAAATCATAGATTTGATGTTCAAATCCAATTGTCGATGTTTGACAAACTTAATGAGCAGCTATTTGTAGTGTTGATATTATAAATAAAACACAAAATAGTCTGGAAAGCCTCATCTATTTTGGTTAAAATAATTTGTCACTTCTATGTATACAAATGGGCTAAGGTCTTACTAGTGAAATTACTAGCATTCATTCCCTGCTTTCATATTTTTTTGTCACTTTGTAAGGTGTTTTATGGAATTGGGACCTGAGAGGAATACACAAGTTACCCATTTTATCAAGAGCTGTGTGTTTTAGTAACTCACTCCTTCCAACGCTGTGCTGTGAATAGGATTCTATTTTACTTTTTAATTGTCACTTTTTCTTTAACCAAAAAAAAAACCCCAAAACACCCCAAACAAACAAACAAACAAAACACCACCAAAAAGACCTCTTAAACTATTCAAACATGAAGTAGTATATTTAATGCTTCAGAAAAATTTAAAAAAATTCCACCACACTTTCTTACAAAGGAATGTAAGAAAAAAGTGTTGTTATGATCTGGTTTAAATCCAGAAAGGAAAAGAAATCTAAGTATCTATGTATAAATCAGAAAAAACTTAGAAGGTTCATAATATACCCAAAAATGAGATTAAAACCAAATGAAGTTATATGTTGGTGCCAAAAATTGATGTATTTTCTTTAATAGTAAAAGAGACAGAAAGGATGGAAGGAAGGAAGGAAGGAAGGAAGGAAGGAAGGAAGGAAGGAAGGAAGGAAGGAAGGAAGGAAGGAAGGAAGGAAGGAAGAAAGGAAGGAAGGAAGGAAGAAAGGAAGGAAGGAAGGAAGGAAGGAAGAAAGAAAGAAAGAAAGAAATAGAAAGAAAGAAAGAAAGAAAGAAAGAAAGAAAGAAAGAAAGAAAGAAAGAAAGAAAGAAAGAGAAAGAAAGAAAGAAAGGAAGAAAGGAAGAAAGAAAGGAAGAAAGAAAGGAAGGAAGGAAGGAAGAAAAGAAAGAAAAGAAAGAAAGAAAAGAAAGAAAAGAAAGAAAGAAAGGAAGGAAGAAAGGAAGAAAGAAAGGAAGAAAGAAAGGAAGGAAGGAAGGAAGGAAGGAAGGAAGGAAGGAAGGAAGGAAGGAAGGAAGGAAGGAAGGAAGGAAGGAAGGAAGGAAGGAAGGAAGGAAGGAAGAAAGAAAGAAAGAAAGAAAGAAAGAAAGAAAGAAAGAAAGAAAGAAAGAAAGAAAGAAAGAAAGAAAGAAAGAAAGAAAGAAAGAAAGAAAGAAAGAAAGAAAGAAAGAAAGAAAGTGTGGTATATGGGGATGGGGGGACAGGGGAGAGTGACAGGGGTTAGGTGGGAGCATATCATACATCTGAGGGTCCTAATGATGTCTCGCTGCCCCCTTCCATCTGCTCTTCTTGGTGCTGAGAGTTCTCCAAGTGACTGAGGGTCTGTTGCATCATGGTGCAGTGCTCTGGTGCAGATTTGGGGACCGCTTTGGGGACCCTTTGACTGGCCATGTCACCCCCTCTGCTGTGGATAAATTTTCCCCAGGTGAAGGGCCCCTCAGCTGGACTCCTCTGCGAGTGGAAGGATGGGCATTCACTGCCTCTGACCTGAGGTTTTCCAACACACACCCAAGACCTCTCTCCCCATCCTCTGGTGAGTGGGTCTGTGCTAGCCTGGCAACTGATAGCCCTGGGGCTGTCGTTTCCACCCTAAAGGTATTAGGCTCGTGCTTTATGAATGACCCCATCCCTGAGTTGTTACATAACCTTATCTTTATCAGGGAACAGTCCAGAGCCTTACCCTGGTGTGATGTGGGGGCATCCTCTGTAGCTTTTGTAATTCAGTTTGCTATAATAGGCAAAAATCTTTCATTAAAATATTTACATCATGAACTATAATATTTCAGTCTCTGACAAGTGGGAATATCAATAAAAAAGTACACAGAAAAATACTGGGCCCAATTCAGTATTGTTTTTTTCTTTAATTTGAGTCTTCTGGCAAGATCACGTAAGAATACCCACATAAAAATCAGTAATGTAATCATGGCGTAGGGGCCTTTCTTAGTCTAACAGATGTTATTAAATTTAAAGATATTCTATATATAAGACATAATACCAAAATCTTCTGTGTTCTGGAGACTAATCCATTTTGGCTAACATCAGACTTGAAGATACAGTCTCACCTTCTCTGTTTGGATGGTATTTTCCCAGCTCAGATTTTTGGGAAGATCAATAGCTAAATGACACTAATCTTTCTGCTCGAACCCAAGACTGGAAAGGCTAAAGTTTGAACTCCAGGACTCCCTCTTACTTGCACTTTACTTGCATAAAGTTAGATGATTTGGGGGCTGTGAGGGCTGGTGATTCTCAGTGTGCCTAAATAAGGCTACATTTTTCAAAACTGGTTGCCCTCCAAAGCTGTAGTAAGACTGAAAACCATATAGTGTTGAGTGGTGACCATGCCTTGGTTAAGAACATTAAGGATACAAAAAAAATACACCCACCAACTTTCAAAATTATGGCTTGTGACACATTTGTCATTTGTCAGGCTCACAGCATCAATCAAATCTTGCAGCCAGTGACTGGAGTAATTATCTCATCCAGTGCTGGATTTAATTATTTTAAGAGACATTTTTAGGGCATAAACGATGTAAAGTCTTTTAAATCACAGTGATATGGAAACAAAAAACATTCACTGTACAATGTCATTAAGATTTTATGCTTTTTGTTCATAACACACTGACTTACATCACCTGCCATGCTACAGAGTTGCTGATTACTAATGAACACATACTTGACTCCATCATTACCACTTGGGCCAGAAGTCTTTCTCTCTTTCCCTTCACTGGTCCTTCCTCTTTCTGCCAGCTGTATACATTGTGTGAACACAGATTTTCAGTTCTCAGGAACTTCTGGTTTGTATATTGCCTGCTCCACTGAATTTTCCCATCCTTGAGTGGTTTCTATATTCTGATATTAGAGTGTGGTATTTTGCATTTGAGCAGGACTGCAGTGAGCATTTGACGGCAAATAGCGTTGTAATGTCCTCTTGCTCAAATGCTTCTAGCACCTTTCAAAGGGCATAAAGTCAATCTGTCCTACACAGCAAGCAAAAATATCTACTGTCTACACTCTGTTTGTATTTAGTAAACATCACAGTAGAAACTGTCCTTGGCCAAGGTGTGGATGAAATAAAATTTTTAAAAAAGAGAATGATTGTTGTAGTTGGGACATCCTGTTATTGGAAATGGTGGAATTTTCTTACCTTGTTGAAGAGAAACCTTAAGCAGGAAGGAAGCTATAATCTGATTCAGCACTCTTTTGCCTGAAAGAAGTGGAAATGTTTTCAGAGCGCAGAAGCTGAATTGTTTTTTATTCCTATCTCTTACTATATCAATATGAACTGAGGAGTTTCAAAAGGATCTAACTTCAGCTTTTGAGATGGAAAGGAGGAAACTGCTGGATTACACCTCCTGTCCTGTGATTAGCATTTCCCTCCCTACTGGGGTCTGCTCCCATAGTAATTATGTAGTTTTCATTAAGATTACTGGGCTGCCACATGAGTTAGTATTGACAGTATTGAGTGAGTAGTTTATCTGAGTGCTCAGTACAGGGGTGCACAGTGAGATCTGACAGCTGCATTTCAGATACCGAGACCAAACTCACAGACCAAACTGACCAAAAAATCACCTCTTTCAGAAAAAAAAAGGAAATAAAAAGAGATTAGCTGCAGCAAAATTCTGACTTAACTCAAAATTATCTTTTTTAAATGTGTCAGGGGAGGAGCTGTAATGTACTGGATTGGCTCGTCATGGATATCTAAACAGTGACAACCTCTTAGGTTAGTGGTGGTTTTTCCCTTGAATAAACTTCAGCATTAAAAAAGTGAGATTTAATAAGGCAGTGATAGCTTGTACTTATGATCCCCCCTGTTGCTAGACGGACACAAAAGAACAACACTCACACAGTCAGGTTGTAAGAGCAAAAAGAGAGAGCTTTATTATTTTGACCTCGATATATATAGTTTCTGGACATTGACCAGAGATTGGACAAACGAGGTTGCCACCTCTCTGACCCCACTGGTCAAACTAGAAGTCCATCAATTGTCCCTTCTCTAAAGAGGAATGTGAAAAAATCTGCTTTGTTTATGTTACAATCCCTAAGAAACTCCAGTACAAAAATGTAAACATCAAAAGGTTGAAAAAAGATCAGAGAGACACCCCCCCCATTCCTTACTCTTTTGGGTTTTGTACACATTTGTCATCTCATTTTTCTTCCTACTTATCCCAGTATGAGATTGAATTATTGGGACTTTACTCTTTTGCAGATTTTTGGTTAGTTTACTTGGATAAAGGAAAATATAGTAGTTTCAGTCAGTTAATACTTGAAGAGGACAGTTTAATTACCTCTGTCCACTCATGTTTATTTTCCAAGCTTAATAAATCATATAATCTCAGGAACAATTATTTACATATCAGCAATAGTACTCTGATATCATACTTCTTTCTACCTACCTTGGAACCATCAGCAGATCATTTGATCATATCATTCTGATTTCTAATACCATTTGAGTGCTTCCCACAGGGACTGATTTCATCAGAGGATTAAATAAGGACCTGCTTTAAACAATACACTTCCATTTTGTACTTATCTGCTAACTGATCATATATTCTTAAAGAATGTTTATGCTAGAATTTTAAGTAAGCAACTTATTTTACATAAGTCAGAGACTAGTTTGTGTACTAAAATTGCATTTTATTAGTAGTCACGTTCTCATAAACTGGCCATTTGGAAATATGAATGCAGCATGGAAAATATTTTGCAGCTTCAGTATGGTGCCTAGTACCAGCAGGAATGCAATGAACACTGGGGTTTGGTTCCATTGTCCACCCTTGTTAGCACAAGACCTCATAAAGCCTCTTCAGAAGATTGGGTGGCTAAAATCTAGCTACTGTCTCACCCTGAATATTATCTGCAAACATACGAACAAACAGGAGACCTTAGCTTTCACTTTTGCAAGGCCAAACAAACCCAGTCTTTGTGCACCTACCAAGGGAAACACACATAACTGGCAGTGATAAGGACGACAGAAAGAAAGCATTAATTGCTTTGAGCAGCATTAGAGTAGAGGGCTCCTGCCGTGCTCGCCAGTTACTTGCTCTTCACAGCTGCCTTCTCCGCTGGGGGCTCTAAATCAACCCTGTGAGAAGAGACAGGAATGACCATAATGTATTTCTTTATGGTGACAATTTTCTTCACAATGATGGAAAGGTAGTTCTCATATAATACTCCAGACTTCTGTTTTCTAATTGAGTAGTTCTTATTTTTCCCTATAAATGCATAAATTCAGTCAACTGATCTTGTCTTGACACTGTTAGGAGTCTGATCTCTGAACAGCTTTACAGAACATAATAAATGCAAAGACACTCATCACAAAACTGATGTGTTTTGTTTTTACTCAGAAATGTTTGTACTTCCCTCCCCTCTTGCACAGCATGCATTTAAATTATGCTTGGTCAAATTCTCAGATGCCAGATGTAGGATGGGGGAGGGAAGCTTCTCTGAAACTTATGTTAATCCTGTGCCAGATAGAAACTGTTTGGTCAGGGTAGATCCTAAGATCCTCTTCCCTGAGAGATCAGGGACATGAGAGATAGAATTTGGTCCCAACAAATAACAAATATTTACACAGTAGCTGTATTCTTCTTAAGAAGTTACCTGTGTTTTTTTTCACTCAATGCAGAAAAAAAGAGTATTTCTAGGACCTATTAATCTTTCATCTGAACTTCAGCAATCTACCTGTAATTAAAATAGTTATTTCTAATAAGTTCTTCTTCTCTGCCACTGACTACAATAGAAGGAGAGTTAGTGGTGAGCTCAAATGTAAAGGTCTAGGTTGGGTGACACAAATTTCTTCTGAGGCTCTGTTTACCTGGGTGTTCATCCTTGACAGAGAAATCTTTGTAACTTAAACAGTAGCATTTCTACTCTTTGTATGAATGTGGTGTGATGCACCTTCTTTTGTTAATTGATATTCATCTGGGGATACAGCAGCACCTCCTTATTATGCCTTTCTTGTATGTTGGTGCTCTAAATCTTAGTGAGGGATGGGACACTACTAAATAAAGCCCCAGATTGTCCAATATGTCTGTGGTCAAAATATTCTACATCAGGCCAAGGCATTTAAATTGTTAGGAAAGACCTTCTTGCTTTTTTTAATTGTCTTTAAGTGTAGGCTGATCACATGGAGTTTGCTGTGTGTTGCTAAAAGTCGGTAGTGTAGTCACAGGTTTTGAGAGGTTGTGGATATATATATTGAAATTATACATATTTTTAAAAATTGATATTATTTTTTCTTTGTAAAAGCATCATTTACAAATATACCACAATTTTCATTAGCTAACAGATTTTTTTCTTGTTTTTGACTTGTACTAGCTTCTTTCTTACATGCCTGGCGTTACATTGCGATGTGCACCTGACATTTATTTCAAAAAGACTTTGCCTAACCAGATATCTACCTCAGCATCCTTGGAAGATACTTTTTGTGTCATCAAGGTCTCAGATTTTGTCCAACATTGCTAGAAAAATATTTAACTAGCCAGTCTTTTAGATATAATTGAGTACCTCATTGACACCTTTTCCAAAAACTATAGAGAAAGTATCTTCTACAATCTGTATTTTGGAAGAACTTCTACTTCCTATCAACCTATGGTGTGTTTTTTGAGCAAGTTAACTAATGATCCTTCCATGAAAGGTCTCCATGGCTCTTTTTTGTTAATAGTGAAAAAGGATGAAAAAGGACAAAGTGTGTGCATCAGCAACACGTAAGAGGCAGCAACAAGGGCATTAATCTGAGCCTCAGAAGACCCATGCTCCAGGATGAGTTTCCTGTATGTTACTGGATGTATCCTTTAGACCCAGATCTATCCAGTATCTTTACTTTGGTAGACACTGGTAAACAAACAAGCAAAAATTGGTCCTGGTTTCACTTGGGATTTCCATTTCATTGCATGACTGTCACACAGTCTGGTTTCTGATTTCTAGCCAAATCTTATGTAACTCTCCACACCTCACTGAGATAGCTTGTCAGTGCAGCATAAACAGCTATTCTTACAGTTGTTGCAGATCATGGGGTGGGGGGATGTATATCAATAATTTTGTAAGGCATACCCTCTAGACACCAAACTCAGAAAATGAAAAACAAATCCCATGACACTTTCAAGCATTTTAGGGCTTTATCTATTATGATTTGTATGTCAGTATTTTCATTCTGTTTTTTTTTTTTTTCCCATGGGGCTTGAGAATATCATTTTATCTCATGCCTCAGTTTTTCTTATATCCTGCTTGATCTCAGTATTCAGAGCTCTTCACTTTTAGTCTGATGTAGGTGGATGAGAAGTGCCTCACTGTGTAAAGGAGCCATATAGCTTGAAATTAAAATCCTCTGTTATGTGCCAGCAAAAAAATTCATCTGCTCAAGTAGCAGGCAAAAAGGAGGAGAGAACTCCTGACTGAACTGAGCCTACAGTGTCATGTAGGGATATACATGTGCCTGGTGTGAGAGGGGCAGTTCCCAAAGCATTTCTGGCTGAGAAGGTATAATAGAGAAACAACACAAAAACTGTATCTCCACTAGTAATTTTTGTCAGATGTCTCATAATTAGCTATATGGGAATACATCATTCCCATTATAAAGAAATTAGGAGTGATTCTTCACTGTAATAATGCAATGTTTCTGAAGTTCTCTCTGTTGCTGGACACTCCTGTGCATATGCCACCTTCATGTGTACTGCAGATGTCAAAAAGTGGGCTCAGAATTCCTGGTTTTCTCTGTGTGTGGCTAAATTCAATCTGGAGATGCTGCAAAAAGAGATTATTTGAGATTGTGCTTGTAAGAGCTCGAAGCTGGTGTGTGATGTGCATTCAAACTGGTCCAAATTCTTGCACTGTGGCTGAATCCTCACACAGCAGGGACTGAAGAGAATATGAAAGGTTTTTGAATCTGTTGTATTTAAAAACTGTAGGAAAAGGGTGGAAGTTCACTTTAAATTTGAGTCGAGGGCATGGAGAGAGAAAGCCTTGTGAAATGGTACAGAAAGTGTCAGGAGGAGAGAGCTCCAGCACTCTGTGGAATCAGGAGAGCAACACAACAGATCACGCTATCACCAAGAGGGAGGTCATAAGCGCCAGTAAAGAGGGGAGGGCACATATTCACACCCTTGTTCCAGCCTGCGCTTGCTGGGAGGAGTCCCTTCCCCCTCCCCGGAGCGGCTGCAGATCCGGCAGGACTGCGGGGAAGGAACGCTGCTCCCTCCCACCCTGCCTCGCCTCCTCCGCTGTTGCGGCATCTCCACTACTTCGGGGGTTTCGCAGGGCTGAGCTACCCAGATGCTGTTTATTTTGCAAAACGTGGAAGATAATTGCATTCATGTATAAGTACACAGAGAGATTTTGTGTATGCATTCGTGTGCGTGTGTGTGTGTAATATTTTAAGCTGTCTGGCACATTAATTTAGCCACCTGTCCTAGCCCCTTTCTGCTGCACAAATTAGATTGTCTCAAGGGAGCCTGTGCAGCTGATTGGGTCTGCCTCGTTACTAAGGCAACCCTTCTCCTCTCCGCTATATGCTTTATAGCTCAGATTCACCAGGCAAAAAATGGAAGAGGAAAAAAAAAGTGCTTCAGACCCTGGGGATACCAGTACTTAATAGATGCTCTTAGCAGACTTATTTATTCAGACAAGAACACAGTTTCTAAATGTGGGAGAGTGGTGAAGCAAGTAAAGTCAAACATATATGAAGGGGCTGATAAGGACTAAATTAAAGGCTTTTACAAATGCCATATGAATCTTAAATTAGCTCTGCTGTGTGTAGTTGATGCAAAGGTATCATGACAGGATATATTAGCAGCTGTCCTTTTGAAGGTCATCCCTGATTAGGAAGAACAACAGAAACTCTTTACGCCAAAAAACCCGCAAATGTAGGGAGGAGTCCTTATGTCAGACTGGCTACAGCCCAAATGATGTTTTATGATCATTTATCAGAACAAAATTTTTAGTTTGTTCCTGCTTCCTGCTTTTAGATGATTTGTATTGATTGAATACACCACAGATATAGTGTGCATTTTATGATGAAACAAGGCATGATTTCGTCTTTAAAGAAGGGCTTCTTGATCTCATTAGCTCTTCAGCGACAAATCCAGGAACATGATAAACACAATAAACATGATTATACTCAAGGATGGATAATGGATTAAGGTAATTATATATGCAAATGAGAAGTAGGGGTGGATCTTTGAGCTGTAAGTCCTAACCTTTCCTGTGAGGACTTGTGTTTGAAAGTATAAATTTGTGTTTGAAAGTATAAATTTGTGTTTGCATTGGCACAGGCAATATGCAGTTATAGTCTATGAGGTACCTGTTAATGTCTTCATCTTGTGGCCAGCCCTTTAATTTTAGATGATGGCCTCTGTATTGTTATGCTGAGGGGATCAAGGGAAGTGTTGTTTGGACATTCAAAAGTCTGTGTGTAGATAAGATTGCAGTGAAGATATTCCAAGGGTGTAGATTTGCTTATAGATGGATGCATTTAGATGCTTATATCTCAATGAAAGGCTCATAGATATAGCTCTTCACAAAACCACAAAAAGGTTCTGAAGGAAATACAGTAAGTTGGATTTTGGGGTTAAGGGCTTGTCTTTTACATCCTATTAAATAGCAAAAATCATGTTATCATAGAATGGCTTGGAAGAGATCTTAAAGATCACCTAGTTCCAACCACCCTGCCAGGGGCAGGGACACTTTTCCCTAGACCAGGTTGCTCAGAGCCCCATCAAACCAGGCCTTGAACAAATCCAGGGATGGGACAGGCATAACTTCTCTGGACAACCTGTCCTTGTGCCTCACCACTCTCACAGTAAAGAATTTCTTCCTAAATATCTAATATAAACCATTGCTGCTTGTCCTGTAAGGACATGATTTGTGCATGCTCTTGTAAAAGTTTCTTTCCATCCTTCTTGTAGGCTCCCCTCAGGTATTGGAAGATCACATTTAGGTCACTTCCGAAGTCTTCTCTTTTCCAGGCTGAAAAATCCCAATTCACTCAGACTTTCCAGAGAATCCATAGCCTTTCAAATTTCACCCTCTGTTGCCAGACCTGCTAGCACCACAGGCAACATCCAGTTCAAAGTAGAAGACCTGACAAACCTCACTGCATTTGACTTGGTGAGGAGGAATAAAATTTCAGGAGCTGATAGGACACATGATATGTACCTTCTCATGATTCCTTGAGAAGCAAGCTAATATTTTTTATCTAATTTGCAGTAATACAAGTGGTACTGATCATATGAAACTCAAATCTTGTTGAAAGTTAAATGCAGAATTTGATAACTTTCCATGTTAGGCTGCACAGAGAAAGGTCATTTCTCTATTTTGGAATACCTTTCATTTCCAATGCAAGTCAAAGTAAATAAAATGTTAGCAGATTCAAACTGCTCTAATATTCATCTCTCAATTATCCATACATAATTTTAACTTCTGCTGCTCACTTCTGCTTAAACTTCTTTCAGTTTAAGATTTTTTTAAATGCACTAAGAAGAAAATAGTTTTATTGTCAGTGAAAGTCTGCAATCTGCATATTTTTTCCTGAATTTATCACAGTGTTAGCTTTTGTAGTTTTCTTTATCTTTGGCTCTACCCTTGACAGTTTGAGTGACTCGAACCTTGAACTCAGAAAGTGTACTGTCTTTTGATATTTTTTATCCTCTTGAATTAGCTTGCCTATTCTCTTTTTAAAAAGTTTTTTTTTGTATATGGAAGGAGTATCTTCATTCAGGCAACTGAATATTGTGTCAACAGGTGACGGAAGACAAAGTTGAAAATGAATTTTAAGATGCCACTATTCTATGTGAAGGATTAGGATCCTATACCACTTGATATTCTACAAGAATAGCTTGAAATTTGATGTTTTAATTTTCATTATAAATTACTTACACTTTGTTGATTAAGATCGCATCTCACACATGGTTTTAGTAGTTTAACTGGTTGGTTACTTCAGGACAGAAGCGACTTTCTAATATAACTTCCTTGTGACATAGGTTTCCTTAGCATCTGGAAGGTCATTCTAGAAGATCCAATTGTTAGACATTCTAATTAAAGATTAAGGCCACCCTCAAGGGGTTATGACATCTCATTTCTAAATGTTATTCAGCATTAATATGATAATGCTGTTCTTCTACATCAATTCATAAGCACTTTAAAATATCTGGGAATACATTACTTTTGATGGCCTTGTACTTCACAGTGTGTGTTGGTGCACATACCTCCAATGTCACACATATTCTACAAAATACAGGATTGTTCTGTATTAAAAGAACATGGGTTAGAGATAATTTAGGCAAAACTGACACCCACATTGAGTGCTGAGGCACCTGGTACACATTATTGATGAGACTCTTTCCATCAAAGGTCATGGAGAACAGGAGAGTTGTCTGAGGACTGGAGGAAAGCCAAAGTCATTTCATCATTCAGAAAGGGGACTAAGGAGGACCCAGGCCAATCAGCCTTGCCTCAGACCCTGAAAAGTTGATGGAATGGTTCATTCTGGATGTTATGTCTAAACACAGGGAGGAAGAGATTACCGGGAGTTGCCAACATGGATTAATCAAGGGAAAATCATGATTGACCAGCCTGATAGCCTTCTATGGTGAAATGACTGGGTAGATGAAAAGAGCAGTACACCTTGAATTCAGCAAGGCTTTTGACAGTCTTCCATAACACCCTCATAATTAAGCTCAGGAAGTGGGGGTCAGATAAGGGGACAGTGGAGTGGATTGAGAGCTGGCTAAATGACAGGTCCCAGAGGACCAAAATCAGCAGTATAGGGTGTAGCTGGAGGCCTGCAGCTACTGGTGTTCCACAGGGGTAGGTAGTGGGTCCAGTCTTCAACATAAGCCATAAGTGACACGGATGAAGGAGTAGAGCTTACACTTAGTAAATTTGCTGATGATAAAAAACTAGGACAAAGTGGTTGACACACCTGAACGCTGTGCTGCCATTCAGCAGCTGCCATTCATCTGCCATTCAGAAAGACCTGGACAGGTTGGAGAAATAGGTTGAGAGGAACATAATGAAGTTCCACAAAGGTTGAAGGGTATAGGGTTCTGCACCTGGGGAGGAATAACCCCATGCACCAATGCAGGATGGGGATTGACCTGCCTGGACAAGAGGGGATCTTACGAATACATACAAATACAAGGAGGCTGTCAAGAGGATGGGGTGAAACTATTTTCAGTGGTGCCCAGGGACGGGACAAAGGTTAGCACAAATTGAAATAGAGGAAATTCCATCTGAATGTGAGGAAATACTTTTTTTCTGTGAGGGTGACAGAGCACTGGAACAGGCTGTCCAGACAGGTTTTGGAGTCTCTGTTTCTGAAGATATTCAAAACCCATCTGGATGTGATCCTGTGCAACTTGCTCCAGGTGAACCCGCTTTAGCAGCAGGGATGGACTAGATGATCTCTGGAGGGCCCTTTCAACCCCAGGTATTCTGTGGTTCTGTGATATGCATTGGTGAAAAATGTAGGTGACCACAACTATACTTCTGTGGTTTTTATACTTATGTGTTTGCTGAACTTCTAATTAACTGGGTCTCAGGAACTAGCCCTATCAAATTAAGAAGAATACAGTAAAACCCTTATGTTATGGTTTAACTCCAGCCAAGAACCGAGCCCCACACAGCATCTTGCTCACTCTCTAACTGTCAGAAGGATCAGAGAGAGTATCAGAAGGGTAAAAAGCAGAAAATTCATGGGTTGAGATAAAAACAGTTCAATAGGGAAAGCAAAAGTGACCCATACAAGCAAAGCAAACCAAGGAATTAATTCACTGCCTTCCTATAGGCAAGCAGGTGTTCAGCCATCTCCAGGAGAGCAGGGTCCCATCACACATAATGGTTATTTGGGAAGACAAACAACATCACTCCAAACATCCCCCTTCCTCCTTTTTCCTCCCTGTTTTACATACAGAGTATGATGTCATACGGTCTGGAATATCCCTTTGGTCAGTGTGGGTCACCTGTCCTGACTTTGTCTGCTCCCAGCCTCCCAATCACCCCCAAATTCTTTGCAAGTGTGGATGTACAAGAAGTAGAAAAGGTCTTGGGTCTGTGTAAGCTCAGCTCAGAAACAACAAAAGACATCTCTGTACTTCAAACCTGTGTTGAGTACAAATCCAAAACACAGTCCTGTACTAGCCACTGTGAAAAAAATTAACTCTACCCCGAACAAAACCAGCACACCTTAGTAGAGAAAGTTTAGTTTAAGGTTGAATTTGAACTCTATTTCTGCTCTGAAAGTAAAGCAAAAACAAACAAAAAAGCTTTAGAAAGTTACAGGTGACTTAAGTTCACTGTGGACTAGAGATTAGAGTCATATGGATACGTACTACCTATATACAATTTCTAGCCTGAAATCTTCATTAGATGAAAAGGATGACAACAACTTTCAGGAAAGTATTTAAAGTGGACCACTGCCAGACTATTGGGAGACTAAAGAAGTAGATGATGACTGTTATGCCTTTCCTCTGCATATTCAGTAGGGGGGGAATAATCCACAACATTAATGCAGTTTGCAAAAGGGATATTTGTTACACAAATGTATGTGTTCTACTCCATCTGTTAAACTGCAAATAAATGCCAGAAGAGGCTGTAGACCTGATTGTCTTCCTTACCAACTACATTTAATTCTGGATGAAATATTCTGATTATTTTATGAAGTTCAGATTGACATTGTAAGTCTGAAGGACAGGTAGAACTGTTTAGTGAGAGGTGTGCAGTGCTCATGCAGGTGATTCAGCAGAGCAGTGTAGAAGACCTTGCAGTGGTATCTGTGGCTCCTCGAAGGTGAGGAGAAGATAGGCAATCTGCATCAGTGAAGAAAAGTGTCCCAATGGTTGTGCTTTGAGGATGGTAGCAAGAAGCAGGTCCCACTGTAAAAGAGCATGATCCTGGGAAGTATATATAGGGAATTAATAGGCAGAAGACTTTAACTTCTGTAGACAGTGTTGCTCAGAGAAGTACCAAACTACAAAGTCCAGTTTTATTGCCCAAACATCTTAGAGAAGAAGTTAAATGAAAGAAAAAAGAAGTTAAATGTTACATCTAGTGTCCCGAAGAGCACAATCACTCACAAGAGGATATGAAGGTTTAGATTAAGTTAAAAAAGCTGTGACTAAGCTTGGAGATTCAGCTCTGAAAGTTAGAAAAGAAATATGTATCTGGAAACAGAAAATACATGTTTAAATGAGCACAACTAGGAAACAGCATGATTAATTTCCACTTGGAAGAACTATCTCTTAATTTTATCAAGGAATGGTTTTGAACTTGTGCCTTAGTCATTTATACATTATTTGGCTTAGTATGTGCTGGTCTGCTATGTAGGAAAAAAAAAAGAAAGTTGTTCCTTTTAGATATTCCATTTAATTAATATAAATTTTCTTCCATTAGGGTAAACTGAAAATCCTCATTTTCTGTGGTTATTATAATACAAATTATGCATGTTCCATTTCCAGTAATCTTAAATGAAATTCAGTTTACCATCAGGTAACTCTGTGATTTTTATTATAGAATGAGTCACCTTGTAAGAATCACTCTTTTTCAGGGAGTACTTTTGTTGGGTTTGTATGGCAGGGTTTTGGTAGTGGTGGAAGGGGGTGCTACACACAAGGGAGTGACTTGTGTGAGAAGCTGCTAGAAGCTTCTCCATGTCCAACAGAGACAGTGCCAACTGGCTCTGAGATGGACACAAAACTAGTCATGGCCAAGCCCAGCTGGGATAACATATTTAAGGGGGGGGGAGGGGTGCGGAGGGAACTGTGCAACAGCAGCTGCAGCTGGAGTGAAAACATGTGAGAGGATCATCCCTGAAGACACCCAGCTCAGTGCGGGAGGGGCAGGAGGTGCTCCAGTCACTGCAGCAGAGATTCCCCTGCAGCCCATTGTGCAGACCATGGTGAGGCAGCTGTGCCCCTGCAGCCCATGTGCTAAAAAGAGGTGATGACCCCATGGGAAGCTCATGCAGGAGCGGGCTCCTGGAAGGACCTGGGTAGAGAGGAACCCATGCTGTAACAGGTTTACTGGTAGGACTTGTGACCCCATGGGGGATCCATGCTGGAACAGCCTGTTCCTGAAGGACTGCACCCTGTGGAGTGGACTGTATGCTGGAACACTTCATGAGGAACTCCAGCCCATGGGAAGAACTTACCTTGGAGAAGTTAATGGAGAACTGTCTCCTGTGGGAGACATTTGATGCTGAAGCAGGGAAGAATGTGAGGAGTCCTCCTCTTGAGGAGAAAGGAGCAGCAGAGACAACGTGATAAGCTCACTGCAACCCCCATTTCCTGTCTCCCTGTGTTGCTCTGGGTAGGAGACAGAGAAATCAGGAGTGAAATTGAGACCAGAAAGGAGGGAGGGGTGAGGGGAAAGTGCTTTTGAGACTTTCTTTCTTTCTCATTTTTGTACTCTGATTTGATTGGTAATAAATTAAACTAATTTCCCAGTGTGGAGACTGTTTTGCTCCTGATGGTAACTGGTGAGTGATCCCTCCCTGTCCTTATGTTGACCCAAGAGCCTTTTTTAATAGGTTCTCTCCCCTGCCCAGCTGAGCAGGGGTGAGATAGAATAGCATTGGTAGGTACCTGCTATCCTGTCAGCATGAACCCACCACAGTACTGTGTGCCCTAAGGATTTAAAAGATACCTCAAGTATCAGAAGACTTTTTCTTCATGCACCCTGTTTTTATGTAGCTGTTTCATGCAGTTCTTTCTTATGAAAAATGTTTATTTTTTATCAGAGGCATTTACGTTTTTAACAATAGAGAATTGTGAAGAGACAGGCAGAGTCCTCAGCTCAGGCTCTAGTCATTTGCTCTGATATCGTTCCTATAATGTGATTAAAGACTTCTTTGAAAAGGTATTTATTTTCTTTTTTTGACCCTTGCACTTACTCCAATACTCTGAGGAAACTGTTGTACAGCTTGGTTGTTTTGCTATGTAGAAATATATAATTCCCAGTCAGTTTGCAATAATTTCTTTTGTGTCAACATAGTCTTTTAAATTCTGGCTTTTTTTGTGCTTAATCACTTGATGCCTCTATAGAGACCAATCAAACCCATCTCATCCTTTAGGCCTGGCCTGTAAAATAGTTAATCCACTCTTGTAAAGGTGTTCTTTTCCTGAATAACCTAAATATACATTAAGGATCAGCTTTGATAATTCCCATGCTGAGACATACGTTCCTACAAACCATTTTATTGGTACCGCAGGTTCAGAATTGCACTTGTTTAAAAGCCGAGGTAAAATGTTCACTTACAGTTATTCATATATTGTCTTTATGTTCATTGTCACTACGAAATGGCCTGTCTCCCCTTCTCCCTTCCATCTTAATTCATGTAAATTATGTGCACTTTGTAATTGCTGTTAACATTCTTAGCATGGTTTAGTTCAGCCTAACTTCTACTCAATCATACTTTTCTCCTATACTTTCTGACCTCTAGAAAATAATATTATTATTTGCAAGTCCTCTGTATTTTTGCCTTCTTTTTGTATGGTAGTTATTCATCCTGTATTCAGCTTCCCCTAGAATAGTTTTAAATATTTTTAGGCAGCTTTCAGAAAAATATTTGTGCTTTCTATTTGAAATCCAATGTTAAAGTCCTTAAACTTTTTGGTCTCCTTAATTTCTCAGTATGTTTTTCCCAATGAAGTATATTCAAGTATAGGTACAAATAATCTTTCTCATTATTTATTCAAGGCAAAGAGAGTTCAGTTTATGATCACTGGATCCGTGCTCAGTTTTGATGCCTGGTTCTTTTAACACATACTGCTTAATTAATTAATTTTTTTAAAACAATGTTAATAGTTTTATCTTTTGGGATTTTTTTTTGTTACTATTACCACAGTGTTACTACTTGACTTCTCTATTTTCACAATATCAGTTTCTTAACCTCATGCAGTTTTGCTACTATTTACATTGCCAGTTCTACCCTTATCTCTATTTGACCACTGATTCTAGAGCAAATATCATCTATTACTCCAGAAGGATAGATCCATGGTGTTACTGTTTATTGCTTTAATTTACAAAATCATTATCACAATCTAATTTCTTTTACATCACTTTTTGTATACCTTTCTTCCTGAATTACATGTAGTATTCACCAGTTTGAGTCTTGTCTCATATACAGTTCTGACACATCTCTTTCAGTCCTGCAGTAGTGCATAACTATGGGACATGCATGTATTTCTAGTAATTAACTTTTATGGCTTAGTTTTCCTGCACTGGTATATCAGCAGCATAATTTGACTTTGCACCATCCAAATTTTTTAAGTGGAATAAGCACTGTATTTCATTGCCTATATAACTGACTATAGACTTTAAAATGCTTTTCAAAGAAACAAAAGTGCATTCTGGGAAAGTGGTCTTGCTTTACCAAAGCCAGTACTTGGAGTTACATCAAATTCATCTTTTTCATCTGATTATCAAGAAAAGGTGTAAAAATTCTCTGTACTGTATAGCATATCTATACTTTATCTTACAGAGTACAGTTTGACGTCTTAGATATAGTCAGGAATATGGTTTCTAACAAAGTAGGAAACACCTCTCTCCTAGTCTTGCAAGTTACAGGACCAAAATCAGACAGTGACCTGTACATCATGATGGTAAATGGTGCCATTTACTTCCTAAAGTTTTTCTTCACTATAAAACTCTTGTCTATAGAATGTATGAATGGGCTTAGACCTTGGATGAGAAATAAACATAAAGACTGTTTTTGACTTGTCTTTCTCTACATTTCTGTCTTTTGTGCTGTCAGGTGTATTTAAACATTATTTTGGTGAGGATTTTTTGAATCAGAATGGTGTTTGGATGCTATTGTTCAATATAAACAGCAAGAGACAAAACAACAGACACACAATGTAATTTAATATTGATACACTGTAAGAGTTATCAGAGCGATTTAATTAAATTCTAGTGGAAAGATACTTAACCTTTTCTATTAATCAGAAATTTATGCACAAAATGCAAAGACAAAGGCAGTTTGCATTAAACACTAACTTCTTTTAACTAAAGAGCTGTGGAGAGATTGATTGCATTTGCTTAAGAGGGAGCAGTGCTGCAAATTTCTTAATTCAAGTGGCTTCTATTTAATTGCCAAGTGGCTCCAGAAGAGGAACAACTAGCTGAGAATAAATGAGCCTCCTTTGTTTCTGCTCCTTCCCAAGGACCCATGTTTATAATTGAAACATGCAGAAGATTCATTACTGAAAGGGTCTTGAGCTTATTGGTTTGGTGTCTAAATATCCATATCCAGAGAGAGGGGGAGGGGGGGGGGGAATCAGGCAAGCAGAGTGATTTATAAGCATATCCCTGCCCAGTACTCCCTACACCACAGAGGGAGAATATTTCAGCTGCAGAAGATGGTTGTCTTTCTCCAAAGCCCAACATACGGTTTCTTGTCAGGCACATTTTCTTTCACTGGTCGCAGTTACTAAGGAAACCACTTCTTCTGTGTGAAGGCATCATAGGTGCCTCTTTTGGGGGCTTGAATCTGGGACTGCAGCCAGCCACAACTTGCAAAGTGAAGCCTGTGCTTCAGCATACTTAACCTTTGATGTGACCATAGATACATTACGTAACACGGTGAGCTTCTGCAGGAGGGAAGTGGCTGAAGGATGAGTTCATCAGGGAGGATGGGCCAAGAAAAATTCCCTCCCTTCTTGCTCTGAAGGAGTGGTCAGCAATGCAAACCACAGCTACTGGGACACTGGGAAGAGACTGATTTAAGTCCTCTTGGGAAACTCGATATCAGATCTACAAAATAGTGTAAAGAACATAAAATATTAATCATAAAAGATATCAGGATAGTAACTGTAACAAAATCCTCAAACTCATGAAGCTGTATATATGATGAGATGAGCTGACAAGCTCAGGAACATATGAGCTTGAGCTGTCTCTGGTTTCATCATTCAAATCATGTTACTGACCTACAAGCTCCAGTGATTCAAAATGAGGTGACTTAAGAGATCACTGTTGCTGCTGTACATAGCTATTAATTTAAAATCCCTTTTTTCTCACATGAGCAGAAGAGGAACTCATGATTCCAGTGAAGTGCGTCAATATGTAGCCTAGTACACTCTTAATAAAAACATATTGAATATTGAATATAAAAAATTTGTATCTTTGAATATTTGAAACACCGACACTGCTATCTGAAAGGTTCTGAGATTACAATATTATTTGTTGATGGATAGTTCTGAGCACCATGTAGCAAAACTCAGAGTTTGCCTTCATCCCTCCATGGGGATGAACAATGCAGGCTGTGAGCTACAAATATTATCAGCACTGATAAAGGAGAAGATTGGCTTAGAGATAGAACGTAGTAATCTGAGATCCTTCTCAAGCATGACATGGCTACTTCCCTTTGCCTTGATATATGACTTTGGAGACAAAGTCCACAAACATTTTTGGACTCCAACTCCCGTGAAGATATGGAGCTTCACATACATTTCAGTGGAAGTTTTAAGTTCCCATAGTCAACATGGGACTTAGACCTCAGCAAGTCTAAGCACATGTGCACATGTGCAGTCTCTTTGAGGAGCCTGCAACATCTATTCACATGTAGACTAAAAATAAATATACATGAAATCACTTTCTTCTAGCTTCTCTTTAATTGGATGGTAACTCTTGAGTTAGCTCTTTTGTGTGCTTGTACAGTGCCACAATAGGTCATTGATTTCAGCTGTGGCCTTTGCCTTTGCCACAGTGTGGTGGTAGTCTTCATGAAAATGAGTATTTCAAGCTGTCCTGTCAGCATAAATAGAAAATAATTTTAATGACTGTAAACCTGTGTTTACATTTGCCTCCGTTCTGCGTTTAAAGTTTTCAGCGTTTAACACATCAGTTTTTCTGAAATAAATGATACGATTTTCATTTAGGGAGCAGCAGACAGAGCACAGTAGTAGGCTGCTGGACTGAAATTCCTCTTTGAGTTCTGAATTTTCCTACCACTTTCAAATGTAAAGCCAGTTTTAGTAGTCTCATCAAGACAGAAGACAGCTGAGTGAGTTGTACAGCCAGATAGTTATAATTTCTTTAGATCTTTCCTTCATTCCCCATGGCTAGAGATTTACAAACATAAATAATTAATTTAATTTGAATTTTGATATTCATAGAAATTTCATTCAGAACTCAATATATTCTCTTTATAGTAGATACGACCAATAATAATCCCTACTAGCCTTTCCCTTTGTGTTTGCTCTCTTGATTGTTCTTTGGATATATTCTCTCTGGATCACTTGAGGCTAAATGTGCAAGAGTGCATTGCATTTATAGGCACATGATGGAGGAAGGGAAGGCTGGTGCAGTCACAGCAGATCCTCAGGTTTTAGGAACAGATGATTTGCTGCAAATACTTCTTGATGCCTGCAATATGTGTTCAGTGTGAACAAGGGGTTCTGTGAGCAGTTAATGAACTAATGAAGCCAGATTTCCTACAAATTTCTGTCTCTTGATTGACTTTTTAACTGAGACACAGTTTCACA
>NW_027095238.1:0-28280 GCF_029207755.1 Chamaea fasciata | reverse complement strand
GGGACACCTAGGGGACACCCAGGGCCCCCCCAGGGACACCTAGGGGACAGCCAGGGAACCCCAGGAACACCATGGGCACGCCAAGGGACACCTTGGGCACTCCCAGAGACACTGAGGGCCCAGCCAGGGCACCCTAGGGACAGCCAGGGCACCCCCAGAGACACGTAGGGGACAGCCAGGGCACCATAGGGACAGGCAGGGCACCCACAGGGACACCTAGGGGAAAGGCAGGGCACCCCCAGGGACACTGACGGGACAGCCAGGGCACCCCAGGGACACCCAGGGCATCCCCAGGGACACCGAGGGGACAGCCAGGGCACCCTAGGGACAGCCATGGTACCCTAGGGACACCCAGGGCACCCCCAGAGACACCGAGGGCACAGCCAGGGCACCCTAGGGACAGCCAGGGCACCCCCAGGGACACCTAAGGGACAGGCAGGGCACCTCCAGGGACAGCCAGGGTACCCCCAGGGACACCTAGGGACAGTCAGGGCACCCCAGGGACACCAGGGCCCCCCCAGGGACACCTAGGGGACAGCCAGGGAACCCCAGGGACACCCTGGGCACCCCCTGGGACACCTAATGCACCCCCAGGGACACCTAGGGGACAGCCAGGGCCCCCCCAGGGACACCTAGGAGACAGCCAGGGCGCCCCCAAGGACACCCAGGGCACCCCCAGGGAAACCTAGGGGACAGCCAGGGCCCCGCCAGGGACACCCAGGGCACCCCCAGGGACACCTAGGGGACAGCCAGGGCCCCCCCAGGGACACCTAGGGGACAGCCAGGGAACCCCAGGGTCACCCTGTGCACGCCCAGGGACACCCAGGGACACCTAGGGGACAGCCAGGGCACCCCCAGGGACACCTAGGGGACAGGCAGGGCACCCCCAGGGACACCTAGGGGACAGCCAGAGCACCCCAAGGACAGCCTGGTCACCCCCAGGGACACCTAGGGGACAGCCAGGGCACCCCAGGGACACTAAGGGGACACCCAGGGCACCCCCAGGGACACCTACGGGACAGGAAGGGCACCCCCAGGGACACCCTGGGCACCCCCAGGGACACGTGGGGGACAGCCAGGACACCACAGGGACACCCTGGGCACCCCCCGGGACACCTAGGAGACAGCCAGGGCACCCCCAGGGACACCAAGGGCACAGCCAGGGCACCCTAGGGACAGCCAGGGCACCCCCAGGGACACTGACGGGACAGCCAGGGCACCCCAGGGACACTTAGGGCACAGCCAGGGCACCCTAGGGACACCTAAGGGACACCCTGGGCACCCCCAGGGACACCAAGGGGACCACCAGGGACACCTAGGGGACAGCCAGGGCACCCCAGGGACAGCGAGGGCACCCCCAGGGACACCTAGGGGACGGCCAGGGCACCCCCAGGGACAGCCAGGGCCCCCCCAGTGACATCCAGGGCACCCCCAGGGACACCTAGGGGACAGCCAGGGCAGCCCAGGGACACCCAGGGCACCCCCATGGACACCTAGGGGACAGCCAGGGCACCCCCAGGGACACCATGAGGACCCCCAGGGACACCTAGGGGACAGCCAGGGCATCACGGGGGACAGGGAGGGCACCCACAGGGACACCTAGGAGACAGCCAGGGCACGCCAGGGACACCCAGGGCACCCCAGGGACACCTAGAGGACAGCCAGGGCACTACAGGGACACCTAGGGCACAGCCAGGGCACCCTAGGGACAGCCAGGGCACCCTCAGGGACACCAAGGGCACAGCCAGGCCAACCCAAGGACAGCCAGGGCACCCCCAGGGACACCTAGGGGACAGCCAGGGCACCCCAGGGACGCCAAAGGGAAAGCCAGGGCACCCCCAGGGACACCTAGGGGACAGCCAGGGTACCCCAGGGACACCCAGGGCACCCCCAGGGACACCTACGGGACAGCAAGGGCACCCCCAGGGACACCCTGGGCACCCCCAGGGACACCTAGGGGACCTTCAGGGAACCCCAGGGACACGTACGGGTCAGCCAGGGAACCCCAGGGACACCCAGGGCACCCCCAGGGACACCTAGGGGACAGGCAGGGCACCCCCAGGGACACCTAGGGGACAGCCAGGGCACCCCAAGGACACTCAGGGCACCCCCAGGGACACTTAGGGGACAGCCAGGGCACCCCCAGGGACACCTAGGGAACAGCCAGGGCACCCCAGGCACACCCAGGGCACCCCCAGGGACACCTAGGAGACAGCCAGGGCACCCGAGGGACACCTAGATGACAGGGAAGGCAACCCCAGGGACACCTTGGGGACAGCCAGGGCACCCCCTGGGCACCCCAAGGACACTCAGGGCACCCCCAGGGACACCGAGGGGACAGCCAGGGCACTCCAGGGACAGCCAGGGCACCCCCAGGGCACCCTAGGGACAGCCAGGGCACCCCCAGGGACACCTAGGGGACAGCCAGGGGACCCCCCAGGGACACCTAGGGGAGAGCCAGGGCACTCCAGGGTCAGCCAGGGCACCCCCAGGGCACCCCAGGGACACCCAGGGCAGCTCCAGGGACACGTAGGGGACAGCCAGGGCACCCCCAGGGACACCTAGGGGACAGCCAGGGCCCCCCCAGGGACACCTAGGGGACAGCCAGGGAACCCCAGGGACACCCTGTGCACCCCCAGGGACAGCCAGGGCACCCCCAGGGACACCGAGAGGACAGGCAGGGCACCGCCAGGGACAACTTGGGGACAGCCAGGGCACCCCAGGGACAGCCAGGGCACCCCCAGGGACACCTAGGGGACCTCCAGAGCACACCCAGGGACACCCAGGGCACCCCCAGGGACACCTAGGGGACAGTCAGGGCCCCCCCAGGGACACCTAGGGGACAGCCAGGGCACCCCAGGGACACCCAGGGCACCCCCAGGGACACTTAGGGGACAGCCAGGGAACCCCTAGGGACACCTAGGGGACAGCCAGGGCACCCCAGGCACACCCAGGGCACCCCCAGGGACACCTAGGGGACAGCCAGGGCACCCTAGGGACAGCCAGGGCACCCCCTGGGACACCGAGGGCACAGCCATGCCACCCTAGGGACAGCCAGGGCACCCCCAAGGACACCTAGGGGACACGCAGGGAACCCCCAGGGACACCTAGGGGACAGCCAGGGCACCCCAGGGACAGCGAGGGCACCCCCAGGGACACCTAGGGGACAGCCAGGGCAGCCCAGGGACACTCAGGGCACCCCCAGGGACACCTAGGGGACAGCCAGGGAACCCCAGGGACAAGTACGGGACAGCCAGGGAACCCCACTGACACTCTGTGCACCCCCAGGGACACCCAGGGCCCCCCCAGGGACACCTAGGGAACAGCCAGGGAACCCCAGGGACACCCTAGCCACCCCCGGGGACACCTAGGGGACAGCCAGGGAACCCGAGGGACAGCCAGGGAACCCCCAGGGACACCTAGAGGACAGGAAGGGCACCCCCAGGGACACCTAGGGGACAGCCAGGGCCCCCCCAGGGACACCAAGGGGACAGCCAGGGCACACCAGGGACAGCCAGGGCCCCCCCAGGGACACCTAGGGGATAGCCAGCGCCCCCCCAGGGACACCCAGGGCACACCCAGGGACATCTAGGGGACAGGCAGGGCACCCCCAGGGACACCATGGGGAAAGCCAGGGCACCCCCAGGGACGCATAGGGGAAGGCAGGACACCCTCAGTGACACCTAGGGGACAGTCAGGGCACCCCCAGGGACATTAAGGGGACAGCCAGGGCACTCCAGGGACACCCAGGGAACCCCCAGGGACACCTAGGGGACAGGCAGGGAACCCCCAGGGACACCTAGGGGACAGGCAGGGCACCCCCAGGGACACTGACGGGACAGCCAGGGCACCCCCAGAGAACCTTAGGGGACAGCCAGGGCACCCCAGGGACACCCAGGGCACCCCCAGGGACAGCAAGGGGACAGCCAGGGCACCCCAGGGACACCCAGGGCACCCCCAGGGACACCTAGGGGACAGGCAGGGCACCCCCAGGGACACCCAGGGCACCCCGAACGACACCTAGGGGACAGGCAGGGCACACCCAGGGACACCTAGGGGACAGCCAGGGCACCCTAAAGACAGCTAGGTCACCCCCAGGGACACCTAGGGGACAGGCAGGGCACCCCCAGGGACACCGAGGGGAAAGCCAGGGCACCCCCAGGGACACCTAGAGGACAGGCAGGGCACCCCCAGGGCACCCCAGGGACACCCAGGGACACCTAGGGGACAGCCAGGGCATCCCCAGGGACACCCAGGTCACCCCCAGGGACACCTAGGGGACAGCCAGGGCACCCCAGGCACACCCAGGGCACCCCCAGGGACACCTAGGGGACAGCCACGGCACACTAGGGACAGCCAGGGCACCCCCAGGGAAACCGAGGGGACAGCCCGGGAACCCCCAGAGACACCGAGGGCACAGCCAGGGCACCCTGGGGACACCCAGGGACGCCTAGGGGACGGGCAGGGCACCCCCTAGGCACCCCAGGGACACCCAGGGCTCTCCCAGGGACACCAAGGGGACAGCCAGGGCACCCCAGGGACACCAAGGGGACAGCCAGGGCACCCCCAGGGACACCTAGGGGACAGCCAGGGCACGCCAGGGACACCCAGGGCACCCCCTGGGACACCTAGGGGACAGCCAGGGCACCCCCAGGGACATTTAGGGGACAGCTAGGGCACTCCAGGGACACCCAGGGCACCCCCAGGGACATTTAGGTGACAGCGAGGGCACTCCAGGGACACACAGGGAACCCCCAGGGACACCTAGGGGACAGGCAGGGAACCCCCAGGGACACCTAGGGCACCCCCAGAGACACCAAGGGGACAGGCAGGGAACCCCCAGGGACACCTAGGGGACAGCCAGGGCACCCCCAAGACACGAAGGGGACAGCCAGGGCACCCCCAGGGACACCCAGGGCACCCCCAGGGACACCTAGAGGACAGCCAGGGCACCCCGAGGGACACCAGGGCACCCCCAGGGACACCTAGGGGACAGCCAGGGCACCCTAAGGACAGCCAGGGCACCCCCAGGGACACCAAGGGCACAGCCAGGGCACCCTAGGGACAGCCAGGGCACCCTCAGGGACACCCAGGGCACCCCAAGGGACACCTAGGGGACAGACAGGGCACCCCAGGGACACCCAGGGCACCCCAAGGGCCGCCTAGGGGACAGCCAGTGCACCCCGAGGGACACCTAGGGGACAGCCAGGGCACCCCCAGGGACACCTAGAGGACAGGTAGGGCAGCCCCAGGGCACCCCAGGGACACCCAGGGCACCCTCCAGGGACACGTAGGGGACAGCCACGGCACCCCAGGGACAGCTAGGGCACCCCCAGGAACAGCTAGGGGACGCCAGGGCACCCCCAGGGACACCAAGGGGACAACCCGAGCACCCCAAGGACAGCCAGGGCACCCCCAGGGACACCTAGGGGACAGCCAGGGCACCCCAGGGACGCCAAAGGGAAAGCCAGGGCACCCCCAGGGACACCTAGGGGACAGCCAGGGTACCCCAGGGACACCCAGGGCACCCCCAGGGACACCAAGGGGACAGGCAGGGCACCCCCAGGGACACCTAGGGAACAGCCAGGGCACCCCAGGCACACCCAGGGCACCCCCAGGGACACCGAGGGGACAGCCAGGGCACTCCAGGGACAGCCAGGGCACCCCCAGTGCACCCTAGGGACAGCCAGGGCACCCCCAGGGACACCTAGGGGACAGCCAGGGGACCCCCCAGGGACACCTAGGGGACAGCCAGGGCACTCCAGGGTCAGCCAGGGCACCCCCAGGGCACCCCAGGGACACCCAGGGCAGCTCCAGGGACACGTAGGGGACAGCCAGGACACCCCCAGGGACACCTAGGGGACAGCCAGGGCCCCCTCAGGGACACCTAGGAGACAGCCAGGGAACCCCAGGGACACCCTGTGCACCCCCAGGTACACCCAGGGCACCCCCAGGGACACCTAGGGGACAGCCAGGGCACCCCAAGGACACTCAGGGCACCCCCAGGGACACTAAGGGGACAGCCAGGGCACCCCCAGGGACACCTAGGGGACAGCCAGGGCACCCCAGGCACACCCAGGGCACCAACAGGGACACCTAGGAGACAGCCAGGGCACCCTAGGGACAGCCAGGGCACCCCCAGGGACACCGAGGGAACAGCCATGCCACCCTAGGGACAGCCAGGGCACCCCCAAGGACACCTAGGGGACACGCAGGGAACCCCCAGGGACACCTAGGGAACAGCCAGGGCATCCCCAGGGACACCCAGGGCACCCCCAGGGACACCAAGGGCACAGCCAGAACACCCTAGGGACAGCCAGGGCACCCTCAGGGACACCCAGGGCACCCCAAGGGACACCTAGGGGATAGCCAGGGCACCCCAGGGACACCCAGGGCACCCCAAGGGCCGCCTAGGGGATAGCCAGGGCACCCCGAGGGACACCTAGAGGACAGGCAGGGCACCCCCAGGGCACCCCAGGGACACCCAGGGCACCCCCAGGGACACGTAGAGGACAGCCATGGCACCCCAGGGACAGCCAGGGCACCCCCAGGGACAGCTAGGGGACAGCCAGGGCACCCCCAGGGACACCAAGGGGACAGCCCGAGCACCCTAGGGACAGCCAGGGCACCCTCAGGGACACCCAGGGCACCCCAAGGGACACCTAGGGGATAGCCAGGGCACCCCAGGGACACCCAGGGCACCCCAAGGGCCGCCTAGGGGATAGCCAGGGCACCCCGAGGGACACCTAGGGGAAGGCAGGACACCCCCAGGGACACCTAGGGGACAGCCAGGGCACCCCCAGGGACATTTAGGGGACAGCCAGGGCACTCCAGGGACACCCAGGGCACCCCCAGGGACACCTAGGGGACAGGCCGGGCACCCCCAGGGACACCAAGGGGACAGCCAGGGCACCCCCAGGGAAACCTAGGGGACAGCCAGGGTACCCCAGGGACACCCAGGGCACCCCTAGGGACACCTACGGGACAGCAAGGGCACCCCCAGGGACACCCTGGGCACCCCCAGGGACACCTAGGGGACAGGCAGGGCACCCCCAGGGACACCGAGGGGACAGCCAGGGCACCCCCAGGGACAACTAGGGGATAGGCAGGGCGCCCCCAGGGCACCCCAGGGACACCCAGGGCACCCCCAGGGACACGCAGAGGACAGCCATGGCACCCCAGGGACAGCCAGGGCACCCCCAGGGACAGCTAGGGGACAGCCAGAGCACCCCAAGGACAGTCAGGGCACCCCCAGACACACCAAGGGGACAGCCAGAGCACCCCAAGGACAGCCAGGGCACGCCCAGGGACACCTAGGGGACAGCCAGGGCACCCCCAGGGACACCTAGGGGACAGCCAAGGCACCCCCAGGGACACACGGGGCCCCCCAGGGACACGTAGGGGACAGCCAAGGCACCCCAGAGACACCCAGGGCACCCCCAGGGACACCTAGGGGACAGCCAGGGCACCCTAGGGACAGCCAGGGCACCCCCAAGACACGAAGGGGACAGCCAGGGCACCCCCAGGGACACCAAGGGGACAGCCAGGGCACCCCAGGGACACCCAGGGCACCCCCAGGAACACCTAGGGGACAGCCACGGCACTCCCAGGGACACCCTGGGCACCCCCAGGGACACCGAGGGGACAGCCAGGGCACCCCAGGGACCCCTAGGTGACAGGGAAGGCAACCCCAGGGACACCTTGGGGACAGCCAGGGCACCCCCTGGGTACCCCAAGGACAGTCAGGGCACCCCCAGGGACACCGAGGGGACAGCCAGGGCACTCCAGGGACAGCCAGGGCACCCCCAGGGACACCTAGGGGACAGCCAGGGTACCCCAAGGACACTCAGGGCACCCCCAGGGACACCCAGGGCACCCCCAGGGACACCTAGGGGACAGCCAGGGCCCCCCCAGGGACACCTAGGGGACAGCCAGGGTACCCCCCAGGGACACCTAGGGGACAGCCAGGGCACTCCAGGGTCAGCCAGGGCACCCCCAGGGCACCCCAGGGACACTCAGGGCAGCTCCAGGGACACGTAGGGGACAGCCAGGGCACCCCCAGGGACACCTAGGGGACAGCCAGGGCCCCCCCAGGGACACCTAGGGGACAGCCAGGCAACCCCAGGGACACCCTGTGCACCCCCAGGGACAGCCAGGGTACCCCCAGGGACACCGAGAGGACAGGCAGGGCACCGCCAGGGACAACTTGGGGACAGCCAGGGCACCCCAGGGACAGCCAGGGCACCCCCAGGGACACCTAGGGGACCTCCAGAGCACACCCAGGGACACCCAGGGCACCCCCAGGGACACCTAGGGGACAGTCAGGGCCCCCCCAGGGACACCTAGGGGACAGCCAGGGCACCCCAGGGACACCCAGGGCACCCCCAGGGACACTTAGGGGACAGCCAGGGAACCCCTAGGGACACCTAGGGGACAGCCAGGGCACCCCAGGCACACCCAGGGCACCCCCAGGGACAGCGAAGGCACAGCCATGCCACCCTAGGGACAGCCAGGGCATCCCCAAGGACACCTAGGGGACACGCAGGGAACCCCCAGGGACACCTAGGGGACAGCCAGGGCACCCCAGGGACAGCGAGGGCACCCCCAGGGACACCTAGGGGACAGCCAGGGCAGCCCAGGGACACTCAGGGCACCCCCAGGGACACCTAGGGGACAGCCAGGGAACCCCAGGGACAAGTACGGGACAGCCAGGGAACCCCACTGACACTCTGTGCACCCCCAGGGACATCCAGGGCCCCCCCAGGGACACCTAGGGGACAGCCAGGGAACCCCAGGGACACCCTAGCCACCCCCAGGGACACCTAGGGGACAGCCAGGGAACCCGAGGGACAGCCAGGGAACCCCCAGGGACATCTAGGGGACAGGCAGGGCACCCCCAGGGACACCCTAGGGAAAGCCAGGGCACCCCCAGGGACGCCTAGGGGAAGGCAGGACACCCTCAGTGACACCTAGGGGACAGCCAGGGCACCCCCAGGGACATTTAGGGGACAGCCAGGGCACTCCAGGGACACCCAGGGAACCCCCAGGGACACCTAGGGGACAGGCAGGGAACCCCCAGGGACACCTAGGGGACAGGCAGGGCACCCCCAGGGACACTGACGGGACAGCCAGGGCACCCCCAGAGAACCCTAGGGGACAGCCAGGGCACCCCAGGGACACCCAGGGCACCCCCAGGGACACCAAGGGGACAGCCAGGGCACCCCAGGGACACCCAGGGCACCCCCAGGGACACCTAGGGGACAGGCAGGGCAACCCCAGGGACACCCAGGGCACACCGAACGACACCTAGGGGACAGGCAGGGCACACCCAGGGACACCTAGGGGACAGCCAGGGCACCCTAAAGACAGCTTGGTCACCCCCAGGGACACGTAGGGGACAGGCAGGGCACCCCCAGGGACACCGAGGGGAAAGCCAGGGCACCCCCAGGGACACCTAGAGGACAGGCAGGGCACCCGCAGGGCACCCCAGGGACACCCAGGGACACCTAGGGGACAGCCAGGGCGTCCCCAGGGACACCCAGGTCACCCCCAGGGACACCAAGGGGACAGCCAGGGCACCCCAGGCACACCCAGGGCACCCCCAGGGACACCTAGGGGACACCCACGGCACACTAGGGACAGCCAGGGCACCCCCAGTGACACTGAGGGGACAGCCCGGGCACCCCCAGAGACACCGAGGGCACAGCCAGGGCACCCTGGGGACACCCATGGACACCTAGGGGACAGGCAGGGCACCCCCTAGGCACCCCAGGGACACCCAGGGCTCTCCCAGCGACACCAAGGGGACAGCCAGGGCACCCCAGGGACACCAAGGGGACAGCCAGGGCACCCCCAGGGACACCTAGGGGACAGCCAGGGCACGCCAGGGACACCCAGGGCACCCTCTGGGACACCAAGGGGACAGACAGGGCACCCCCAGGGACACCTAGGGGACAGCCAGGGCACCCCCAGGGACATTTAGGGGACAGCTAGGGCACTCCAGGGACACCCAGGGCACCCCCAGGGACATTTAGGTGACAGCCAGGGCACTCCAGGGACACCCAGGGAACCCCCAGGGACACCTAGGGGACAGGCAGGGAAACCCCAGGGACACCTAGGGGACAGCCAGAGCACCCCCAGGGACACTGACGGGACAGCCAGGGCACCCCAGGGACACCAAGGGGACAGGCAGGGAACCCCCAGGGACACCTAGGGGATGGCCAGGGCCCCCCCAGGGACACCTAGGAGACAGGCAGAAACCCCCAGGGCACCCCAGGGACACCCAGGGCACCCCCAGGGACACCAAGGGGACAGCCAGAGCACCGCAAGGACAGCCAGGGCACCCACAGGGACACCTAGGGGACAGCCAGGGCACCCCAGGGACCCCTAGGGGATAGCCAGGGCACCACCAGGGACACCTAGGGGACAGCCAGGGCACCCCAGGGACACCCAGGGCACTCCCAGGGACACCTAGGGGACAGCAAGGGCACCCCCAGGGTCACCCAGGGCACCCCCAGGGACACGTAGAGGATAGCCAGGGCACCCCAGGGACACCCTGGGCGCCCTCAGGGACACCTAGGGGACAGCCAGGGCACCCCCAGGGACACCCAGGGCACCCCCAGGGACACCTAGGGGACAGGCAGGGCACCCACAGAGACCCCTAGGGGACAGACAGGGCACCCAAGGGACAGCCATGGCACCCCCAAGGACACCTAGGGGACAGCCAGGGCACCCCAGGGACAGCGAGGGCACCCCCAGGGACACCCAGGGCACCCCCAGGGACACCTATGGGACAGCCAGGGAACCCCCAGGGACACCCAGGGCACCCCCAGGGACACTTAGGGGACAGCCAGGGCATCCCCAGGGAAACCTAGGGGACAGCCAGGGCACTCCAGGGACAGCCAGGGCACCCCCAGGGCAGCCTAGGGACACCCAGGGCACCCCCAGGGACACCGAAGGGAAAGCCAGGGCACCCCCAGGGACACCTAGGGGAAGGCAGGACACCCCCAGGGACACCTAGGGGACAGCCAGGGCACCCCCAGGGACATTTAGGGGACAGCCAGGGCACTCCAGGGACACCCAGGGCACCCCCAGGGACACCTAGGGGACAGGCCGGGCACCCCCAGGGACACCTAGGGGACAGGCAGGGCACCCCCAGGGACACTGACGGGACAGCCAGGGCACCCCCAGAGACCCCTAGGGGACAGCCAGGGCACTCCCAGGGACACTCTGGGCACCCACAGGGACACCTTGAAGACAGCCAGGGCACCTCAGGGACAGCCAGGGCACCCCCAGGGACAGCCAGGGCACCCCCAGGGACACCTAGGGGACAGCCAGGGCACCCCAGGGACAGCCAGGGCACCCCCAGGGACGCCTAGGGGACAGCCAGGGCCCCCCCAGGGACACCTAGGGGACAGCCAGGGCACCCCAGGGACACCCAGGGCACCCCCAGGGACACCTAGAGAACAGCCAGGGCACCCCCAGGGACACCTAGGAGACAGCCAGGGCACGCCAGGGACACCCAGGGCACCCTCAGGAACCCCTAGGGGAGAGCCAGGGCACCCCCAGGGACACCTAGGGGACAGCCAGGGCACTCCAAGGACAGCCAGGGCACCCCCAGGGACACCTAGGGGACAGCCAGGGCACCCCGAGGGACACCAGCGCACCCCAAGGGACACCTAGGTGACAGCCAGGGCACCCTAGGGACAGCCAGGGGAGCCCCAGGGACCCCTAGGGCACAGCCAGGGTACGCCAGGGACAGCCAGGGCACCCCCAGGGACACCAAGGGGACATCCAGAGCACCCCAGGGACATTCTGGGCACCCACAGGGACACCTAGGGGACAGCCAGGGCACACCAGGGACACCCAGGGCACCCCCAGGGACACCTAGGGGACCTCCAGGGCACCCCCAGGGACACCCAGGGCACCCCCAGGGCCACCTAGGGGACAGCCAGGGCACCTCAGGGACAGCCAGGGCCGCGCCAGGGACACCTAGGGGACAGCCAGGGCACCCCAGGCACACCCAGGGCTCCCCCAGGGACACCTAGGGGACAGGCAGGGCACCCCCAGAGACACCGAGGTCACCCCCAGGGACACCTAGGGCACCCCTAGAGACACCGAAGGCACAGCCAGGGCACCCTAGGGACAGCCAGGGCACCCCCAGGGACACCTAGGGGACAGCCAGGGCACCCCCAGGGACAACTAGGGGACAGCCAGGGCACCCCCAGGGACAACTAGGGGACAGCCAGGGCACTCCAGGGACACCCAGGGCACCCCCAGGGACACCTAGAGGACAGCCAGGGCACCCCCAGGGACACCTAGGGGACAAGCAGGGCACCCCCAGGGACACCTAGGGGACAGCCAGGGCCCCCCCAGGGACAACTAGGGGACAGCCAGGGCACTCCAGGGACACCCAGGGCACCCCCAGGGACACCTAGGGGACAGGCCGAGCACCCCCAGGGACACCTAGGGGACAGGCAGGGCACCCCCAGGGACACTGACGGGACAGCCAGGGCACCCCCAGGGACACTCTGGGCACCCACAGGGACACCTTGAAGACAGCCAGGGCACCTCAGGGACATCCAGGGCACCCCCAGGGACACCTAGGGGACAGCCAGGGCACCCTAGGGACCGACAGGGCACCCCCAGGGACACCCAGGGCACCCCCAGGGACACGAAGTAGACAGCCAGGGCACCCCCAGGGACACCTAGGGGACAGCCAGGGCACCCCCAGGGACACCTAGAGGACAGCCAGGGCACCCCCAGTGACACCTAGGGGACAGCCAGGGCCCCCCTAGGGACACCCAGGGCATCCCCAGGGACACCTAGGGAACAGCCAGGGCATCCCCAGGGACACCCAGGGCACCCCCAGGGACACCTAGAGGACTGCCAGGGCACCCCCAGTGACACCTAGGGGACAGCCAGGGCACCCCCAGGGACACCGAGGGCTCAGCCAGGGCCCCCCCAGGGACACTCAGGGCACCCCCAGGGACACCTAGGGAACAGCCAGGGCATCCCCAGGGACACCCAAGGCACCCCCAGGGACACCTAGAGGACAGCCAGGGCACCCCCAGGGACACCTAGGGGACAGGCAGGGCACCCCCAGGGACACCTAGGGGACAGCCATGGCCCCCCCAGGGACAGCTAGGGGACAGCCAGGGCACTCCAGGGACAGCCAGGGCACCCCCAGGGACACCTAGGGCACCCCCAGGGACACCAAAGGGAAAGCCAGGGCACCCTAAAGACAGCCAGGGCACCTCCAGGGACACCTAGGGGACACCCAGGGCCCCCCCAGGGACACCTAGGGGACAGCCAGGGAACCCCAGGAACACCATGGGCACGCCCAGGGACACCTTGGGCACCCCCAGAGAAACTGAGGGCCCAGCCAGGGCACCCTAGGGACAGCCAGGGCACCCCAAGGGACACGTAGGGGACAGCCAGGGCACCATAGGGACAGGCAGGGCACCCACAGGGACACCTAGGGGACAGGCAGGGCACCCCAGGGACAATGACGGGACAGCCAGGGCACCCCAGGGACACCCAGGGCACCCCCAGGGACACCTAGGGACAGTCAGGGCACCCCAGGGACAGCCAGGGCACCCCGAGGGACACCTAAGTGACAGCCAGGGCACCCCAGGGACATCGAGGGACAGCCAGGAACCCCCTGGGACAGCCAGCTCACCCCCACAGCCGCCTCCACCTCCAGGAGCGAACAAAACCCTCCTCTGGTTCTTTGATGCCTCAAATGGGCCGCCCAAACCTCCCGAATACCCCCCAAAGCACCCAAAGCAGCCCCCAGGACGCCCCCCAGACCCCCCACAACCCAAAAACCCCCTCCACAACAACTCAGGATCCCCAGGATCCCCCCAAATCCGCGCCCCCCTCACCCTGAGGTCCCGTTTGAGCCGCTCCACGTTGCGGACAGGCACCAGCTCATCAAGCCCCAAGCACCAACACCTGCGGGACTGGGATGGACTGAGAGCACTGGGAGGGTGACCAGAGAAACCTGGGATGGACAAAGAGTGGACTGGGATGAACTGGGATGAACTGGCAGGCGTGTAGGGGTCCATGGTGGCCACTCGGTGCCTTACTGGTCTATACTGGGATGGGTCGGATGGCCCCAGGGGAGGGGGTGAGGCCACAATGGTCCAGACTGGGAGGGGAGTCACCATGGCGCCGGAGGCGGAGTCGAGGATACGAGCCAGGCAAGGACACCAAGGGGACAGCCAGGGCAACCCAGGGACACCAGGGCCCCCCCAGAGACACCTAGGGGACAGCCAGGGAACCCCAGGGACACCCTGTGCACCCCCAGGGACACCTAGGGGACAGCCAGGGCCCATCCCGGGACACCAAGGGGACAGCCAGGGAACCCCAGGGACACCCTGTGCACGCCCAGGGACACCCAGGGCACACCCAGGGACACCTAGGGGACAGCCAGGGCACCCCCAGGGACACCTTGGGGACAGCCAGGGCACCCCAGGGACAGCCAGGGCACCCCCAAGGACACATAGGGGACCTCCAGGGCACCCCCAGGGACAGCCAGGGAACCTCCAGGGCCACCTAGGGGACAGCCAGGGCACCCCAGGGACAGCGAGGGCACCCCCAGGGACACCCAGGGCACCCCCAGGGACACCTAGGGGACAGCCAGGGCACCCCCAGGGACACCCAGGGCACCCCCAGGGACACCTAGGGGACAGCCAGGGCACCCGCAGGGACACCTAGGGGACAGCCAGGGCACCCCCAGGGACACCTATGGGACAGCCAGGGAACCCCCAGGGACACCCAGGGCACCCCCAGGGACACTTAGGGGACAGCCAGGGCATCCCCAGGGAAACCTAGGGGACAGCCAGGGCACTCCAGGGACAGCCAGGGCACCCCCAGGGCAGCCTAGGGACACCCAGGGCACCCCCAGGGACACCGAAGGGAAAGCCAGGGCACCCCCAGGGACACCTAGGGGAAGGCAGGACACCCCCAGGGACACCTAGGGGACAGCCAGGGCACCCCCAGGGACATTTAGGGGACAGCCAGGGCACTCCAGGGACACCCAGGGCACCCCCAGGGACACCTAGGGGACAGGCCGGGCACCCCCAGGGACACCTAGGGGACAGGCAGGGCACCCCCAGGGACACTGACGGGACAGCCAGGGCACCCCCAGAGACCCCTAGGGGACAGCCAGGGCACTCCCAGGGACACTCTGGGCACCCACAGGGACACCTTGAAGACAGCCAGGGCACCTCAGGGACAGCCAGGGCACCCCCAGGGACAGCCAGGGCACCCCCAGGGACACCTAGGGGACAGCCAGGGCACCCCAGGGACAGCCAGGGCACCCCCAGGGACGCCTAGGGGACAGCCAGGGCCCCCCCAGGGACACCTAGGGGACAGCCAGGGCACCCCAGGGACACCCAGGGCACCCCCAGGGACACCTAGAGAACAGCCAGGGCACCCCCAGGGACACCTAGGAGACAGCCAGGGCACGCCAGGGACACCCAGGGCACCCTCAGGAACCCCTAGGGGAGAGCCAGGGCACCCCCAGGGACACCTAGGGGACAGCCAGGGCACTCCAAGGACAGCCAGGGCACCCCCAGGGACACCTAGGGGACAGCCAGGGCACCCCGAGGGACACCAGCGCACCCCAAGGGACACCTAGGTGACAGCCAGGGCACCCTAGGGACAGCCAGGGGAGCCCCAGGGACCCCTAGGGCACAGCCAGGGTACGCCAGGGACAGCCAGGGCACCCCCAGGGACACCAAGGGGACATCCAGAGCACCCCAGGGACATTCTGGGCACCCACAGGGACACCTAGGGGACAGCCAGGGCACACCAGGGACACCCAGGGCACCCCCAGGGACACCTAGGGGACCTCCAGGGCACCCCCAGGGACACCCAGGGCACCCCCAGGGCCACCTAGGGGACAGCCAGGGCACCTCAGGGACAGCCAGGGCCGCGCCAGGGACACCTAGGGGACAGCCAGGGCACCCCAGGCACACCCAGGGCTCCCCCAGGGACACCTAGGGGACAGGCAGGGCACCCCCAGAGACACCGAGGTCACCCCCAGGGACACCTAGGGCACCCCTAGAGACACCGAAGGCACAGCCAGGGCACCCTAGGGACAGCCAGGGCACCCCCAGGGACACCTAGGGGACAGCCAGGGCACCCCCAGGGACAACTAGGGGACAGCCAGGGCACCCCCAGGGACAACTAGGGGACAGCCAGGGCACTCCAGGGACACCCAGGGCACCCCCAGGGACACCTAGAGGACAGCCAGGGCACCCCCAGGGACACCTAGGGGACAAGCAGGGCACCCCCAGGGACACCTAGGGGACAGCCAGGGCCCCCCCAGGGACAACTAGGGGACAGCCAGGGCACTCCAGGGACATCCAGGGCACCCCCAGGGACACCTAGGGGACAGGCCGAGCACCCCCAGGGACACCTAGGGGACAGGCAGGGCACCCCCAGGGACACTGACGGGACAGCCAGGGCACCCCCAGGGACACTCTGGGCACCCACAGGGACACCTTGAAGACAGCCAGGGCACCTCAGGGACATCCAGGGCACCCCCAGGGACACCTAGGGGACAGCCAGGGCACCCTAGGGACCGACAGGGCACCCCCAGGGACACCCAGGGCACCCCCAGGGACACGAAGTAGACAGCCAGGGCACCCCCAGGGACACCTAGGGGACAGCCAGGGCACCCCCAGGGACACCTAGAGGACAGCCAGGGCACCCCCAGTGACACCTAGGGGACAGCCAGGGCCCCCCTAGGGACACCCAGGGCATCCCCAGGGACACCAAGGGGACCCCCAGGGACACCTAGGGGACAGCCAGGGCACCTAAAGGGACACCTAGGGCACAGCCAGGGCACCCTAGGGACACTCAGCGCACCCCCAGGAACACCTAGGGGACAGCCAGGGCATCCGCAGGGACACCCAGGGCACCCCCAGGGACACCTAGAGGACAGCCAGGGCATCCCCAGGGACACCTAAGGGTCAGGCAGGGCACCCCCAGGGACACCTAGGGGACAGCCAGGGCACCCCCAGGGACACCTAGGGGACAGCCAGGGCACCCTAAAGACAGCCAGGGCACCCCCAGGGACACCTAGGGGACAGGCAGGGCACCCCCAGGGAAACCGAGGGGAAAGCCAGGGCACCCCCAGGGACACCTAGGGGAAGGCAGGACACCCCCAGGGACACCTAGGGGACAGCCAGGGCACCCCCAGGGACATTTAGGGGACAGCCAGGGCACTCCAGGGACACCCAGGGCACCCCCGGGGACACCTAGGGGACAGGCCGGGCACCCCCAGGGACACCTAGGGGACAGGCAGGGCACCCCCAGGGACACTGACGGGACAGCCAGGGCACCCCCAGAGACCCCTAGGGGACAGCCAGGGCACTCCCAGGGACACTCTGGGCACCGACAGGGACACCTTGAAGACAGCCAGGGCACCTCAGGGACACCCAGGGCACCGCCAGGGACACGAAGGGGACAGCCAGGGCACCCCAGGGACACCCAGGGCACCCCCAGGGACACCTAGGGGACAGGCAGGGCACCCCCAGGGACACCCAGGGCACCCCCAGGGACACCTAGGGGACAGGCAGGGCACCCCCAGGGACACTGACGGGACAGCCAGGGCACCCCCAGGGACACCTAGGGGACATCCAGGGCACCCCAGGGACACCCTGGGCACCGCAGGGACAGAGGGGACAGGCAGGGCACCCCAGAGACACCTAGGGGACAGCCAGGGCCCCCCCAGGGACACCTAGGGGACAGCCAGGGCAACCCCAGGGACATTTAGGGGACAGCCAGGGCACTCAAGGGACAGCCAGGGCACCCCCAGGGACACCTAGGGCACCCCCAGGGACACCAAGGGGACAGCCAGGGCACCCTAAAGACAGCCAGGGCACCTCCAGGGACACCTAGGGGACACCCAGAGCCCCCCCAGGGACAACTAGGGGACAGCCAGGGCACTCCAGGGAAACCCAGGGAACCCCCAGGGACACCTAGGGGACAGCCAGGGCACCCTAAAGACAGCCAGGGCACCCCCAGGGACACCTAGGGGACAGGCAGGGCACCCCCAGGGACACCGAGGGGAAAGCCAGTGCACCCCCAGGGACACCTAGGGGAAGGCAGGACACCCCCAGGGACACCTAGGGGACAGCCAGGGCAACCCCAGGGACATTTAGGGGACAGCCAGGGCACTCCAGGGACACTCAGGGCACCCCCAGGGACACCTAGGGGACAGGCCGGGCACCCCCAGGGACACCTAAGGAACAGGCAGGGCACCCCCAGGGACACTGACGGGACAGCCAGGGCACCCCCAGAGACCCCTAGGGGAAGGCCAGGGCACTCCCAGGGACACTCTGGGCACCCACAGGGACACCGTGAAGACAGCCAGGGCACCTCAGGGACACCCAGGGCAACGCCAGGGACACGAAGGGGACAGCCAGGGCGCCCCAGGGACACCCAGGGCACCCCCAGGGACAGCTAGGGGACAGCCAGAGCACCCCAAGGACAGTCAGGGCACCCCCAGACACACCAAGGGGACAGCCAGAGCACCCCAAGGACAGCCAGGGCACGCCCAGGGACACCTAGGGGACAGCCAGGGCACCCCCAGGGACACCTAGGGGACAGCCAAGGCACCCCCAGGGACACACGGGACCCCCAGGGACACGTAGGGGACAGCCAAGGCACCCCAGAGACACCCAGGGCACCCCCAGGGACACCTAGGGGACAGCCAGGGCACCCTAGGGACAGCCAGGGCACCCCCAAGACACGAAGGGGACAGCCAGGGCACCCCCAGGGACACCAAGGGGACAGCCAGGGCACCCCAGGGACACCCAGGGCACCCCCAGGAACACCTAGGGGACAGCCACGGCACTCCCAGGGACACCCTGGGCACCCCCAGGGACACCGAGGGGACAGCCAGGGCACCCCAGGGACCCCTAGGTGACAGGGAAGGCAACCCCAGGGACACCTTGGGGACAGCCAGGGCACCCCCTGGGCACCCCAAGGACAGTCAGGGCACCCCCAGGGACACCGAGGGGACAGCCAGGGCACTCCAGGGACAGCCAGGGCACCCCCAGGGACACCTAGGGGACAGCCAGGGTACCCCAAGGACACTCAGGGCACCCCCAGGGACACCCAGGGCACCCCCAGGGACACCTAGGGGACAGCCAGGGCCCCCCCAGGGACACCTAGGGGACAGCCAGGGTACCCCCCAGGGACACCTAGGGGACAGCCAGGGCACTCCAGGGTCAGCCAGGGCACCCCCAGGGCACCCCAGGGACACTCAGGGCAGCTCCAGGGACACGTAGGGGACAGCCAGGGCACCCCCAGGGACACCTAGGGGACAGCCAGGGCCCCCCCAGGGACACCTAGGGGACAGCCAGGCAACCCCAGGGACACCCTGTGCACCCCCAGGGACAGCCAGGGTACCCCCAGGGACACCGAGAGGACAGGCAGGGCACCGCCAGGGACAACTTGGGGACAGCCAGGGCACCCCAGGGACAGCCAGGGCACCCCCAGGGACACCTAGGGGACCTCCAGAGCACACCCAGGGACACCCAGGGCACCCCCAGGGACACCTAGGGGACAGTCAGGGCCCCCCCAGGGACACCTAGGGGACAGCCAGGGCACCCCAGGGACACCCAGGGCACCCCCAGGGACACTTAGGGGACAGCCAGGGAACCCCTAGGGACACCTAGGGGACAGCCAGGGCACCCCAGGCACACCCAGGGCACCCCCAGGGACAGCGAAGGCACAGCCATGCCACCCTAGGGACAGCCAGGGCATCCCCAAGGACACCTAGGGGACACGCAGGGAACCCCCAGGGACACCTAGGGGACAGCCAGGGCACCCCAGGGACAGCGAGGGCACCCCCAGGGACACCTAGGGGACAGCCAGGGCAGCCCAGGGACACTCAGGGCACCCCCAGGGACACCTAGGGGACAGCCAGGGAACCCCAGGGACAAGTACGGGACAGCCAGGGAACCCCACTGACACTCTGTGCACCCCCAGGGACATCCAGGGCCCCCCCAGGGACACCTAGGGGACAGCCAGGGAACCCCAGGGACACCCTAGCCACCCCCAGGGACACCTAGGGGACAGCCAGGGAACCCGAGGGACAGCCAGGGCACCCCCAGGGACATTTAGGGGACAGCCAGGGCACTCCAGGGACACCCAGGGAACCCCCAGGGACACCTAGGGGACAGGCAGGGAACCCCCAGGGACACCTAGGGGACAGGCAGGGCACCCCCAGGGACACTGACGGGACAGCCAGGGCACCCCCAGAGAACCCTAGGGGACAGCCAGGGCACCCCAGGGACACCCAGGGCACCCCCAGGGACACCAAGGGGACAGCCAGGGCACCCCAGGGACACCCAGGGCACCCCCAGGGACACCTAGGGGACAGGCAGGGCAACCCCAGGGACACCCAGGGCACACCGAACGACACCTAGGGGACAGGCAGGGCACACCCAGGGACACCTAGGGGACAGCCAGGGCACCCTAAAGACAGCTTGGTCACCCCCAGGGACACGTAGGGGACAGGCAGGGCACCCCCAGGGACACCGAGGGGAAAGCCAGGGCACCCCCAGGGACACCTAGAGGACAGGCAGGGCACCCGCAGGGCACCCCAGAGACACCCAGGGACACCTAGGGGACAGCCAGGGCGTCCCCAGGGACACCCAGGTCACCCCCAGGGACACCAAGGGGACAGCCAGGGCACCCCAGGCACACCCAGGGCACCCCCAGGGACACCTAGGGGACACCCACGGCACACTAGGGACAGCCAGGGCACCCCCAGTGACACTGAGGGGACAGCCCGGGCACCCCCAGAGACACCGAGGGCACAGCCAGGGCACCCTGGGGACACCCAGGGACACCTAGGGGACAGGCAGGGCACCCCCTAGGCACCCCAGGGACACCCAGGGCTCTCCCAGGGACACCAAGGGGACAGCCAGGGCACCCCAGGGACACCAAGGGGACAGCCAGGGCACCCCCAGGGACATTTAGGTGACAGCCAGGGCACTCCAGGGACACCCAGGGAACCCCCAGGGACACCTAGGGGACAGGCAGGGAACCCCCAGGGACACCTAGGGGACAGCCAGAGCACCCCCAGGGACACTGACGGGACAGCCAGGGCACCCCAGGGACACCAAGGGGACAGGCAGGGAACCCCCAGGGACACCTAGGGGATGGCCAGGGCCCCCCCAGGGACACCTAGGAGACAGGCAGGGAACCCCCAGGGCACCCCAGGGACACCCAGGGCACCCCCAGGGACACCAAGGGGACAGCCAGAGCACCGCAAGGACAGCCAGGGCACCCACAGGGACACCTAGGGGACAGCCAGGGCACCCCAGGGACCCCTAGGGGATAGCCAGGGCACCACCAGGGACACCTAGGGGACAGCCAGGGCACCCCAGGGACACCCAGGGCACTCCCAGGGACACCTAGGGGACAGCAAGGGCACCCCCAGGGTCACCCAGGGCACCCCCAGGGACACGTAGAGGATAGCCAGGGCACCCCAGGGACACCCTGGGCGCCCTCAGGGACACCTAGGGGACAGCCAGGGCACCCCCAGGGACACCCAGGGCACCCCCAGGGACACCTAGGGGACAGGCAGGGCACCCACAGAGACCCCTAGGGGACAGACAGGGCACCCAAGGGACAGCCATGGCACCCCCAGGGACACCTAGGGGACAGCCAAGGCACCCCCAGGGACACACGGGACCCCCAGGGACACGTAGGGGACAGCCAAGGCACCCCAGGGACACCCAGGGCACCCCCAGGGACACCTAGGGGACAGCCAGGGCACCCTAGGGACAGCCAGGGCACCCCCAAGACACGAAGGGGGACAGCCAGGGCACCCCCAGGGACACCAAGGGGACAGCCAGGGCACCCCAGGGACACCCAGGGCACCCCCAGGAACACCTAGGGGACAGCCACGGCACTCCCAGGGACACCCTGGGCACCCCCAGGGACACCGAGGGGACAGCCAGGGCACCCCAGGGACCCCTAGGTGACAGGGAAGGCAACCCCAGGGACACCTTGGGGACAGCCAGGGCACCCCCTGGGCACCCCAAGGACAGTCAGGGCACCCCCAGGGACACCGAGGGGACAGCCAGGGCACTCCAGGGACAGCCAGGGCACCCCCAGGGACACCTAGGGGACAGCCAGGGTACCCCAAGGACACTCAGGGCACCCCCAGGGACACCCAGGGCACCCCCAGGGACACCTAGGGGACAGCCAGGGCCCCCCCAGGGACACCTAGGGGACAGCCAGGGTACCCCCCAGGGACACCTAGGGGACAGCCAGGGCACTCCAGGGTCAGCCAGGGCACCCCCAGGGCACCCCAGGGACACTCAGGGCAGCTCCAGGGACACGTAGGGGACAGCCAGGGCACCCCCAGGGACACCTAGGGGACAGCCAGGGCCCCCCCAGGGACACCTAGGGGACAGCCAGGCAACCCCAGGGACACCCTGTGCACCCCCAGGGACAGCCAGGGTACCCCCAGGGACACCGAGAGGACAGGCAGGGCACCGCCAGGGACAACTTGGGGACAGCCAGGGCACCCCAGGGACAGCCAGGGCACCCCCAGGGACACCTAGGGGACCTCCAGAGCACACCCAGGGACACCCAGGGCACCCCCAGGGACACCTAGGGGACAGTCAGGGCCCCCCCAGGGACACCTAGGGGACAGCCAGGGCACCCCAGGGACACCCAGGGCACCCCCAGGGACACTTAGGGGACAGCCAGGGAACCCCTAGGGACACCTAGGGGACAGCCAGGGCACCCCAGGCACCCAGGCACCCAGGGCACCCCCAGGACAGCGAAGGCACAGCCATGCCACCCTAGGGACAGCCAGGGCATCCCCAAGGACACCTAGGGGACACGCAGGGAACCCCCAGGGACACCTAGGGGACAGCCAGGGCACCCCAGGGACAGCGAGGGCACCCCCAGGGACACCTAGGGGACAGCCAGGGCAGCCCAGGGACACTCAGGGCACCCCCAGGGACACCTAGGGGACAGCCAGGGAACCCCAGGGACAAGTACGGGACAGCCAGGGAACCCCACTGACACTCTGTGCACCCCCAGGGACATCCAGGGCCCCCCCCAGGGACACCTAGGGGACAGCCAGGGAACCCCAGGGACACCCTAGCCACCCCCAGGGACACCTAGGGGACAGCCAGGGAACCCGAGGGACAGCCAGGGCACCCCCAGGGACATTTAGGGGACAGCCAGGGCACTCCAGGGACACCCAGGGAACCCCCAGGGACACCTAGGGGACAGGCAGGGAACCCCCAGGGACACCTAGGGGACAGGCAGGGCACCCCCAGGGACACTGACGGGACAGCCAGGGCACCCCCAGAGAACCCTAGGGACAGCCAGGGCACCCCAGGGACACCCAGGGCACCCCCAGGGACACCAAGGGGACAGCCAGGGCACCCCAGGGACACCCAGGGCACCCCCAGGGACACCTAGGGGACAGGCAGGGCAACCCCAGGGACACCCAGGCACACCGAACGACACCTAGGGGACAGGCAGGGCACACCCAGGGACACCTAGGGGACAGCCAGGGCACCCTAAAGACAGCTTGGTCACCCCCAGGGACACGTAGGGGACAGGCAGGGCACCCCCAGGGACACCGAGGGGAAAGCCAGGGCACCCCCAGGGACACCTAGAGGACAGGCAGGGCACCCGCAGGGCACCCCAGAGACACCCAGGGACACCTAGGGGACAGCCAGGGCGTCCCCAGGGACACCCAGGTCACCCCCAGGGACACCAAGGGGACAGCCAGGGCACCCCAGGCACACCCAGGGCACCCCCAGGGACACCTAGGGGACACCCACGGCACACTAGGGACAGCCAGGGCACCCCCAGTGACACTGAGGGGACAGCCCGGGCACCCCCAGAGACACCGAGGGCACAGCCAGGGCACCCTGGGGACACCCAGGGACACCTAGGGGACAGGCAGGGCACCCCCTAGGCACCCCAGGGACACCCAGGGCTCTCCCAGGGACACCAAGGGGACAGCCAGGGCACCCCAGGGACACCAAGGGGACAGCCAGGGCACCCCCAGGGACATTTAGGTGACAGCCAGGGCACTCCAGGGACACCCAGGGAACCCCCAGGGACACCTAGGGGACAGGCAGGGAACCCCCAGGGACACCTAGGGGACAGCCAGAGCACCCCCAGGGACACTGACGGGACAGCCAGGGCACCCCAGGGACACCAAGGGGACAGGCAGGGAACCCCCAGGGACACCTAGGGGATGGCCAGGGGCCCCCCCAGGGACACCTAGGAGACAGGCAGGGAACCCCCAGGGCACCCCAGGGACACCCAGGGCACCCCCAGGGACACCAAGGGGGACAGCCAGAGCACCGCAAGGACAGCCAGGGCACCCACAGGGACACCTAGGGGACAGCCAGGGCACCCCCAGGGACCCCTAGGGGATAGCCAGGGCACCACCAGGGGACACCTAGGGGACAGCCAGGGCACCCCAGGGACACCCAGGGCACTCCCAGGGACACCTAGGGGACAGCAAGGGCACCCCCAGGGTCACCCAGGGCACCCCCAGGGACACGTAGAGGATAGCCAGGGCACCCCAGGGACACCCTGGGCGCCCTCAGGGGACACCTAGGGGACAGCCAGGGCACCCCCAGGGACACCCAGGGCACCCCCAGGGACACCTAGGGGACAGGCAGGGCACCCACAGAGACCCCTAGGGGACAGACAGGGCACCCAAGGGACAGCCATGGCACCCCCAAGGACACCTAGGGGACAGCCAGGGCACCCCAGGGACAGCGAGGGCACCCCCAGGGACACCCAGGGCACCCCCAGGGACACCTAGGGGACAGCCAGGGAACCCCCAGGGACACCCAGGGCACCCCCAGGGACACCTAGGGGACAGCCAGGGCATCCCCAGGGAAACCTAGGGGACAGCCAGGGCACTCCAGGGACAGCCAGGGCACACCCAGGGCAGCCTAGGGACACCCAGGGCACCCCCAGGGACACCGAGGGGAAAGCCAGGGCACCCCCAGGGACACCTAGGGGAAGGCAGGACACCCCCAGGGACACCTAGGGGACAGCCAGGGCACCCCCAGGGACATTTAGGGGACAGCCAGGGCACTCCAGGGACACCCAGGGCACCCCCAGGGACACCTAGGGGACAGGCCGGGCACCCCCAGGGACACGTAGGGGACAGGCAGGGCACCCCCAGGGACACTGACGGGACAGCCAGGGCACCCCCAGAGACCCCTAGGGGACAGCCAGGGCACTCCCAGGGACACTCTGGGCACCCACAGGGACACCTTGAAGACAGCCAGGGCACCTCAGGGACAGCCAGGGCACCCCCAGGGACAGCCAGGGCACCCCCAGGGACACCTAGGGGACAGCCAGGGCACCCCAGGGACAGCCAGGGCACCCCCAGGGACGCCTAGGGGACAGCCAGGGCCCCCCCAGGGACACCTAGGGGACAGCCAGGGCACCCCAGGGACACCCAGGGCACCCCCAGGGACACCTAGAGAACAGCCAGGGCACCCCCAGGGACACCTAGGAGACAGCCAGGGCACGCCAGGGACAGCCAGGGCACCCTCAGGAACCCCTAGGGGAGAGCCAGGGCACCCCCAGGGACACCTAGGGGACAGCCAGGGCACTCCAAGGACAGCCAGGGCACCCCCAGGGACACCTAGGGGACAGCCAGGGCACCCCGAGGGACACCAGCGCACCCCAAGGGACACCTAGGTGACAGCCAGGGCACCCTAGGGACAGCCAGGGGAGCCCCAGGGACCCCTAGGGCACAGCCAGGGTACGCCAGGGACAGCCAGGGCACCCCCAGGGACACCAAGGGGACATCCAGAGCACCCCAGGGACATTCTGGGCACCCACAGGGACACCTAGGGGACAGCCAGGGCACACCAGGGACACCCAGGGCACCCCCAGGGACACCTAGGGGACCTCCAGGGCACCCCCAGGGACACCCAGGGCACCCCCAGGGCCACCTAGGGGACAGCCAGGGCACCTCAGGGACAGCCAGGGCCGCGCCAGGGACACCTAGGGGACAGCCAGGGCACCCCAGGCACACCCAGGGCTCCCCCAGGGACACCTAGGGGACAGCCAGGGCACCCCCAGAGACACCGAGGTCACCCCCAGGGACACCTAGGGCACCCCTAGAGACACCGAAGGCACAGCCAGGGCACCCTAGGGACAGCCAGGGCACCCCCAGGGACACCTAGGGGACAGCCAGGGCCCCCCCCAGGGACAACTAGGGGACAGCCAGGGCACTCCAGGGACACCCAGGGCACCCCCAGGGACACCTAGAGGACAGCCAGGGCACCCCCAGGGACACCTAGGGGACAAGCAGGGCACCCCCAGGGACACCTAGGGGACAGCCAGGGCCCCCCCAGGGACAACTAGGGGACAGCCAGGGCACTCCAGGGACACCCAGGGCACCCCCAGGGACACCTAGGGGACAGGCCGAGCACCCCCAGGGACACCTAGGGGACAGGCAGGGCACCCCCAGGGACACTGACGGGACAGCCAGGGCACCCCCAGGGACACTCTGGGCACCCACAGGGACACCTTGAAGACAGCCAGGGCACCTCAGGGACATCCAGGGCACCCCCAGGGACACCTAGGGGACAGCCAGGGCACCCTAGGGACCGACAGGGCACCCCCCAGGGACACCCAGGGCACCCCCAGGGACACGAAGTAGACAGCCAGGGCACCCCCAGGGACACCTAGGGGACAGCCAGGGCACCCCAGGGACAACGCATTGCACCCCCAGGGACACCTAGAGGACAGCCAGGGCACCCCCAGTGACACCTAGGGGACAGCCAGGGCCCCCCTAGGGACACCCAGGGCACCCCCAGGGACACCTAGAGGACTGCCAGGGCACCCCCAGTGACACCTAGGGGACAGCCAGGGCACCCCCAGGGACACCGAGGGCACAGCCAGGGCCCCCCCAGAGACACTCAGGGCACCCCCAGGGATACCTAGGGAACAGCCAGGGCATCCCCAGGGACACCCAAGGCACCCCCAGGGACACCTAGAGGACAGCCAGGGAACCCCAGGGACACCCTGGGCACCCCCAGGGACACCTAGGGGACAGCCAGGGCCCCCCCAGGGACACCTAGGGGACAGCCAGGGCACTCCAGGGACAGCCAGGGCACCCCCAGGGCCACCTAGGGGACAGCCAGGGCACCCCCAGGGACACCAAGGGGACCCCCAGGGACACCTAGGGGACAGCCAGGGCACCTACAGGGACACCAAGGGCACAGCCAGGGCACCCTAGGGACACTCAGCGCACCCCCAGGAACACCTAGGGCACAGCCAGGGCATCCGCAGGGACACCCAGGGCACCCCCAGGGACACCTAGAGGACAGCCAGGGCATCCCCAGGGACACCTAAGGGTCAGGCAGGGCACCCCCAGGGACACCTAGGGGACAGCCAGGGCACCCCCAGGGACACCTAGGGGACAGCCAGGGCACCCTAAAGACAGCCAGGGCACCCCCAGGGACACCTAGGGGACAGGCAGGGGCACCCCCAGGGAAACCGAGGGGAAAGCCAGGGCACCCCCAGGGACACCTAGGGGAAGGCAGGACACCCCCAGGGACACCTAGGGGACAGCCAGGGCACCCCCAGGGACATTTAGGGGACAGCCAGGGCACTCCAGGGACACCCAGGGCACCCCCGGGGACACCTAGGGGACAGGCCGGGCACCCCCAGGGACACCTAGGGGACAGGCAGGGCACCCCCCAGGGACACTGACGGGACAGCCAGGGCACCTCCAGAGACCCCTAGGGGACAGCCAGGGCACTCCCAGGGACACTCTGGGCACCGACAGGGACACCTTGAAGACAGCCAGGGCACCTCAGGGACACCCAGGGCACCGCCAGGGACACGAAGGGGACAGCCAGGGCACCCCAGGGACACCCAGGGCACCCCCAGGGACACCTAGGGGACAGGCAGGGCACCCCCAGGGACACCCAGGGCACCCCCAGGGACACCTAGGGGACAGGCAGGGCACCCCCAGGGACACTGACGGGACAGCCAGGGCACCCCCAGGGACACCTAGGGGACATCCAGGGCACCCCAGGGACACCCTGGGCACCGCAGGGAACAGAGGGGACAGGCAGGGCACCCCAGAGACACCTAGGGGACAGCCAGGGCCCCCCCAGGGACACCTAGGGGACAGCCAGGGCAACCCCAGGGACATTTAGGGGACAGCCAGGGCACTCAAGGGACAGCCAGGGCACCCCCAGGGACACCTAGGTCACCCCCAG
>NW_027095237.1:0-28303 GCF_029207755.1 Chamaea fasciata | reverse complement strand
GGGCACAAGGATGGCCTATTTTTAGGAATAAGTACAGTCAGCTGCCCAGGTGCCTGATGTCAGTTTGTAGGAGGCCTTTGGCCTCTAAGGAAAGCCAGGCTTCCAGCTTCTGGCAGCTTGCATCCGGAAGAAATCCTGTTCCGTTTGGGATTGTAGGTGGCCGAGGCCAGGTGCCCGGCAGAGGGAGTTGGGCACAAAGGATGGCCTGTTTCCAGAGGTAAGTAAAGTTAGCTGCCCAGGTGCCTGATGTCAGTTTGTAGGAGGCCTTTGGCCCTCCAAGGGAAGCCAGGCTTCCAGCTTGTGGCAGCTTGCATCTGGAAAAAATCCTGTTCTGTTCAAGATTGTAGGTTCCCGAAGCCGGGTGCCCGGCAGACAGAGTTGTGCACAAATGATGGCCTGTTTCCAGGGGTAAGTAAAGTCAGCTGCCCAGGTGCCTGATGTCAGTTTGTAGGAGGCCTTTGGCCCTCCATGGGAAGCCAGGCTTCCAGCTTGTGGCAGCTTGCATCTGGAAGAAATCCTGTTCCGTTCGGGATTGTAGGTGGCCGAGGCCTGGTGCCCGGCAGAGGGAGTTGGGCGCAATGGATGGCTTTTTTTTAGGAATAAGTAAAGTCAGCATCCCAGGTGCCTGATGTCAGTTTGTAGGAGGCCTTTGGCCCTCCAAGGGAAGCTAGTCTTCCAGTTTGTGGCAGCTTGCATCTGGAAGAAATGCTGTTCTACTCGAGATTGTAGGTGGCCGAGGCCTGCTGCCCGGCAGAGGGAGTTGGGCACAAATGATGGCCTGTTTCCAGGGGTAAGTAAAGTCATCTGCCCAGGTGCTTGGTGTCAGTTTGTAGGAGGCCTTTGACCCTCCAAGGGAAGCTCGTCTTCCAGTTTGTGGCTGCTTGCATCTGGAAGAAATCCTGTTCTGTTTGGGATTATAGGTGGCCGAGGCCTGCTGCCCGGCAGAGGAGTTTGGCGCAAAGGATGGCCTGTTTTTAGAATAAGTAAAGTCAGCTGCGCAGGTGCCTGATGTCAGTTTGTAGGAGGCCTTTGGCCCTATAAGGGAAGCTAGTCTTCCAGTTTGTGGCAGCTTGCATCTGGAAGAAATCCTGTTCCATTTGGGATCGTAGGTGGCCGAGGCCTGGTGCCAGGCTGAGGGAGTTGGGCACAATGATGGCCTGTTTCCAGGGGTAAGTAAAGTCAGCTGCCCAGGTGCCTGATGTCAGTTTGTAGGAGGCCTTTGGCCCTCCAAGGGAAGCTAGTCTTTCAGTTTCTGGCAGCTTGCATCTGGAAGAAATCCTGTTCTGTTCGGGATTGTAGGTGGCCGAGGCCAGGTGCCCGCAGAGGGAGTTAGGATCAAAGGATGGCCTGTTTCCAGGGATAAGTAATATCATCTGCCCAGGTGCCTGATGTCAGTTTGTAGGAGGCCTTTGCCTCCAAGGGAAGCTAATCTTCCAGTTTGTGGCTGCTTGCATCTGGAAGAAATCCTGTTCCTTTCGGGATTGTAGTGGCCGAGGCCTGGTGCCTGGCAGATGGAGTTGGGCACAAATGATGGCCTGTTTCCAGGGGTAAGTAAAGTCAGCTGCCCAGGTGCCTGATGTCAGTTTGTAGGAGGCCTTTGGCCCTCCAAGGGAAGCAAGTCTTCCAGGTTGTGGCAGCTTGCATCTGGAAGGAATCCTGTTCCGTTTGGGATTGTAGGTGGCCGAGGCCAGGTGCCCGGCAGAGGGAGTTGGGCACAAATGATGGCCTGTTTCCAGGGGTAAGTAAAGTCAGCTGCCCAGGTGCCTGATGTCAGTTTGTTGGAGACCTTTGGCCCTCTTAGGGAAGCTAGTCTTCCAGTTTGTGGCAGCTTGCATCTGGAAGAAATCCTGTTTTGTTCGGGATTGTAGGTGCCCGAGGCCAGGTTCCCGGCAGAGGGAGTTGGGCACAAAGGATGGCCTGTTTCCAGGGGTAAGTAAAGTCAGCTGCCCAGGTGCCTGATGTCAGTGTGTAGCAGGCCTTTGGCCCTCTAAGTGAAGCTAGTCTTCCAGTTTGTGGCAGCTTGCATCTGGAAGAAATGCTGTTCCGTTCGGGATTGTAGGTGGCCGAGGCCAGGTGCCCGGCTGAGGGAGTTGGGCACAAATGATGGCCTGTTTCCAGGGGTTAGTAAAGTCAGCTGCCCAGGTGCCTGATGTCAGTTTGTAGGAGGCCTTTGGCCCTCATAGGGAAGCTAGTCTTCCAGTTTGTGGCAGCTTGCATCTGGAAGAAATCCTGTTTTGTTCGGGATTGTAGGTGGCCGTGGCCAGGTGCCCAGCTGAGGGAGTTGGGCACAAAGGACGGCCTGTTTCCAGGGTTAGTAAAGTCAGCTGCCCAGGTGCCTGATGTCAGTTTCTAGCAGGCCTTTGCTCCTCCATGGGGAAGCCAGGCTTCCAGCTTGTGGCAGCTTGCATCTGGAAGAAATCCTGTTCCGTTCGGGATTGTAGGTTGCTGGAGCTGGGTGCCCGGCTGAGGGAGTTTGAACAAAGGATGGCCGGTTTATAGGAGTAAGTAAAGTCAGCTGCCCAGGTGCCTGATGTCAGTTTGTAGGAGGCCTTTGGCCCTCTAAGGGAAGCTAGGCTTCCAGTTTGTAGGAGCTTGCATCTGGAAGAAATCCTGTTCCATTTGGGATCGTCGGTGGCCGAGGCCTGATGCCAGGCTGAGGGAGTTGGGCACAAATGATGGCCTGTTTCCAGGGGTAAGTAAAGTCAGCTGCCCAGGTGCCTGATGTCAGTTTGTAGCAGGCCTTTGGCCCTCTAAGGGAAGCCAGGCTTCCAGCTTCTGGCAGCTTGCATCTGGAAGAAATCCTGTTCCGTTTGGGATTGTAGGTGGCCGAGGGCCAGGTGCGCGGCAGAGGGAGTTGGGCACAAGGATGGCCTATTTTTAGGAATAAGTACAGTCAGCTGCCCAGGTGCCTGATGTCAGTTTGTAGGAGGCCTTTGGCCTCTAAGGAAAGCCAGGCTTTCAGCTTCTGGCAGCTTGCATCTGGAAGAAATCCTGTTCCGTTGGGGATTGTAGGTGGCCGAGGCCAGGTGCCCGGCAGAGGGAGTTGGCACAAAGGATGGCCTGTTTCCAGAGGTAAGTAAAGTTAGCTGCCCAGGTGCCTGATGTCAGTTTGTAGGAGGCCTTTGGCTCTCCAAGGGAAGCTAGTCTTCCAGTTTGTGCAGCTTGCATCTGAAGAAATGCTGTTCTACTCGGGATTGTAGGTGGCCGAGGCCTGCTGCCCGGCAGAGGGAGTTGGGCACAAATGATGGCCTGTTTCCAGGGGTAAGTAAAGTCATATTCCCAGGTGCCTGGTGTCAGTTTGTAGGAGGCCTTTGCCCTCCAAGGGAAGCCAGGCTTCCAGTTTGTGGCAGCTTGCATCTGGAAGAAATCCTGTTCCGTTTGGGATCGTAGGTGGCCGAGGCCTGGTGTCCGGCTAAGGGAGTTGGGAACAAAGGATGGCCTGTTTCCAGGGGTAAGTAAAGTTAGCTGCCCAGGTGCCTGGTGTCAGTTTGTAGGAGGCCTTTGACCCTCCAAGGGAAGCTCGTCTTCCAGTTTGTGGCTGCTTGCATCTGGAAGAAATCCTGTTCTGTTTGGGATTATAGGTGGCCGAGGCCTGCTGCCCGGCAGAGGGAGTTGGGCGCAAAGGATGGCCTGTTTTTAGGAATAAGTAAAGTCAGCTGCCCAGGTGCCTGATGTCACTTTGTAGGAGGCCTTGGCCCTATAAGGGAAGCTAGTCTTCCAGTTTGTGGCAGCTTGCATCTGGAAGAAATCCTGTTCCATTTGGGATCGTAGGTGGCCGAGGCCTGGTGCCAGGCTGAGGGAGTTGGGCACAAATGATGGCCTGTTTCCAGGGGTTAGTAAAGTCAGCTGCCCAGGTACCTGATGTCAGTTTGTAGCAGGGCTTTGGCCCTCCATGGGAAGCCAGGCTTCCCGCTTTTGGCAGCTTGCATCTGGAAGAAATGCTGTTCCGTTCGGGATTGTAGGTGGCTGAGGCCTGGTGCCCGGCTAAGGGAGTTGGGAACAAAGGATGGCCTGTTTTTAGGAATAAGTAAAGTCAGCTGCCCAGGTGTCTGATGTCAGTTTGTAGGAGGCCTTTGGCCCTCCAAGGGAAGCCAGGCTTCCAGCTTGTGGCAGCTTGCATCTGGAAGAAATCCTGTTCCGTTTGGGATTGTAGGTGGCCGAGGCCTGCTGCCCGGCAGAGGGAGTTGGGCACAAAGGATGGCCTGTTTCCAGGGGTAAGTAAAGTCAGCTGCCCAGGTGCCTGATGTCAGTTTTCATGTGGCTATTTTTCCTCCATGGGAAGCCAGGCTTCCTACTTGTGGCAGCTTGCACCTGGAAGAAATCCTGTTCCGTTCGGGATTGTAGGTGGCCGAGGCCTGGTGCCCGGCTAAGGGAGTTGGGAACAATGGATGGCCTGTTTTTAGGAATAAGTAAAGTCAGCTGACCAGGTGCCTGATGTCAGTTTGTAGGAGGCCTTTGGCCCTCCAAGGGAAGCCAGGCTTCCAGCTTGTGGCAGCTTGCATCTGGAAGAAATCCTGTTCCGTTTGGGATCGTAGGTGGCCGAGGCCTGCTGCCCGGCAGAGGGAGTTGGGCACAAAGGATGGCCTGTTTTTAGGAATAAGTAAAGTCAGCTGCCCAGGTGCCTGATGTCAGTTTGTAGGAGGCCTTTGGCCCTCCAAGGGAAGCCAGGCTTCCAGCTTGTGCCAGCTTGCATCTGGAAGAAATCCTGTTCCGTTTGGGATCGTAGGTGGCCGAGGCCTGGTGCCCGGCTGAGGGAGTTGGGCACAAATGATGGCCTGTTTCCAGGGGTAAGTAAAGTCAGCTGCCCAGGTGCCTGATGTCAGTTTGTAGCAGGCCTTTGGCCCTCTAAGGGATGCTAGTTTTCTAGTTTGTGGCAGGTTGCATCTGGAGAAAATCCTGTTCCCTTCAAGATTATAGGTTCCCGAAGCCGGGTGCCCGGCAGAGGGAGTTGGGCACAAAGGATGGCCTGTTTCCAGGGGTAAGTAAAGTGAGCTGCCCAGGTGCCTGATGTCAGTTTGTAGGAGGCCTTTGGCCCTCCATGGGAAGCCAGGCTTCCAGCTTGTGGCAGCTTGCATCTGGAAGAAATCCTGTTCCGTTCGGGATTGTAGGTTGCCGGAGTTGGGTGCCCGGCTGAGGGAGTTTGGAACAAATGATGGCCGGATTTTAGGGGTAAGTAAAGTCAGCTGCCCAGGTGCCTGATGTCAGTTTGTAGGAGGCCTTTGGCCCTCTAAAGGCAGCAAGTCTTCCAGTTTGTGGCAGCTTGCATCTGGAAGAAATCCTGTTCCGTTTGGGATTGTCGGTGGCCGAGGCCTGGTGCCCGGCTGAGGGAGTTGGGCACAAATGATGGCCTGTTTCCAGGGGTAAGTAAAGTCAGCTGCCCAGGTGCCTGATGTCAGTTTTCATGTGGCTATTTTTCCTCCATGGGAAGCCAGGCTTCCTACTTGTGGCAGCTTGCACCTGGAAGAAATCCTGTTCCGTTCGGGATTGTAGGTGGCCGAGGCCTGGTGCCCGGCTAAGGGAGTTGGGAACAATGGATGGCCTGTTTTTAGGAATAAGTAAAGTCAGCTGACCAGGTGCCTGATGTCAGTTTGTAGGAGGCCTTTGGCCCTCCAAGGGAAGCCAGGCTTCCAGCTTGTGGCAGCTTGCATCTGGAAGAAATCCTGTTCTGTTTGGGATCGTAGGTGGCCGAGGCCTGCTGCCCGGCAGAGGGAGTTGGGCACAAAGGATGGCCTGTTTTTAGGAATAAGTAAAGTCAGCTGCCCAGGTGCCTGATGTCAGTTTGTAGGAGGCCTTTGGCCCTCCAAGGGAAGCCAGGCTTCCAGCTTGTGCCAGCTTGCATCTGGAAGAAATCCTGTTCCGTTTGGGATCGTAGGTGGCCGAGGCCTGGTGCCCGGCTGAGGGAGTTGGGCACAAATGATGGCCTGTTTCCAGGGGTAAGTAAAGTCAGCTGCCCAGGTGCCTGATGTCAGTTTGTAGCAGGCCTTTGGCCCTCTAAGGGATGCTAGTCTTCCAGTTTGTGGCAGCTTGCATCTGGAAGAAATCCTGTTCCCTTCAAGATTATAGGTTCCCGAAGCCGGGTGCCCGGCAGAGGGAGTTGGGCACAAAGGATGGCCTGTTTCCAGGGGTAAGTAAAGTGAGCTGCCCAGGTGCCTGATGTCAGTTTGTAGGAGGCCTTTGGCCCTCCATGGGAAGCCAGGCTTCCAGCTTGTGGCAGCTTGCATCTGGAAGAAATCCTGTTCCGTTCGGGATTGTAGGTTGCCGGAGTTGGGTGCCCGGCTGAGGGAGTTTGGAACAAATGATGGCCGGATTTTAGGGGTAAGTAAAGTCAGCTGCCCAGGTGCCTGATGTCAGTTTGTAGGAGGCCTTTGGCCCTCTAAAGGCAGCAAGTCTTCCAGTTTGTGGCAGCTTGCATCTGGAAGAATTCCTGTTCCGTTTGGGATTGTCGGTGGCCGAGGCCTGGTGCCCGGCTGAGGGAGTTGGGCACAAATGATGGCCTGTTTCCAGGGGTAAGTAAAGTCATCTGCCCAGGTGCCTGATGTCAGTTTGTAGGAGGCCTTTGGCCCTCCAAGGGAAGCCAGGCTTCCAGTTTGTGGCAGCTTGCATCTGGAAGAAATCCTGTTCCGTTTGGGATCGTAGGTGGCCGAGGCCTGGTGTCCGGCTAAGGGAGTTGGGAACAAAGGATGGCCTGTTTCCAGGGGTAAGTAAAGTTAGCTGCCCAGGTGCCTGGTGTCAGTTTGTAGGGGGCCTTTGACCCTCCAAGGGAAGCTCGTCTTCCAGTTTGTGGCTGCTTGCATCTGGAAGAAATCCTGTTCTGTTTGGGATTGTAGGTGGCCGAGGCCTGCTGCCCGGCAGAGGGAGTTGGGCGCAAAGGATGGGCTGTTTTTAGGAATAAGTAAAGTCAGCTGCCCAGGTGCCTGATGTCAGTTTGTAGGAGGCCTTTGGCCCTATAAGGGAAGCTAGTCTTCCAGTTTGTGGCAGCTTGCATCTGGAAGAAATCCTGTTCCATTTGGGATCGTAGGTGGCCGAGGCCTGGTGCCAGGCTGAGGGAGTTGGGCACAAATGATGGCCTGTTTCCAGGGGTTAGTAAAGTCAGCTGCCCAGGTACCTGATGTCAGTTTGCAGCAGGGCTTTGGCCCTCCATGGGAAGCCAGGCTTCCCGCTTGTGGCAGCTTGCATCTGGAAGAAATGCTGTTCCGTTCGGGATTGTAGGTGGCTGAGGCCTGGTGCCCGGCTAAGGGAGTTGGGAACAAAGGATGGCCTGTTTTTAGGAATAAGTAAAGTCAGCTGCCCAGGTGCCTGATGTCAGGTTTCATGTGGCTATTTTTCCTCCATGGGAAGCCAGGCTTCCTGCTTGTGGCAGCTTGCATCTGGAAGAAATCCTGTTCCGTTCGGGATTGTAGGTGGCCGAGGCCTGGTGCCCGGCTAAGGGAGTTGGGAACAAAGGATGGCCTGTTTTTAGGAATAAGTAAAGTCAGCTGCCCAGGTGCCTGATGTCAGTTTGTAGGAGGCCTTTGGCCCTCCAAGGGAAGCCAGGCTTCCAGCTTGTGCCAGCTTGCATCTGGAAGAAATCCTGTTCCTTTTGGGATCGTAGGTGGCCGAGGCCTGGTGCCCGGCTGAGGGAGTTGGGCACAAAGGATGGCCTGTTTCCAGGGGTAAGTAAAGTCAGCTGCCCAGGTGCCTGATGTCAGTTTGTAGCAGGCCTTTGGCCCTCTAAGGGATGCTAGTCTTCCAGTTTGTGGCAGCTTGCATCTGGAAAAAATCCTGTTCCGTTCAAGATTATAGGTTCCCGAAGCCGGGTGCCCGGCAGAGGGAGTTGGGCACAAAGGATGGCCTGTTTCCAGGGGTAAGTAAAGTCAGCTGCCCAGGTGCCTGATGTCAGTTTGTAGGAGGCCTTTGGCCCTCCAAGGGAAGCAAGTCTTCCAGTTTGTGGCAGCTTGCATCTGGAAGAAATCCTGTTCCGTTCGGGATTGTAGGTGGCCGAGGCCAGGTGCCCAGCAGAGGGAGTTGGGCACAAAGGATGGCCTGTTTCCAGGGGTAAGTAAAGTCAGCTGCCCAGGTGCCTGATGTCAGTTTGTAGGAGGCCTTTGGCCCTCCAAGGGAAGCTAATCTTCCAGTTTGTGGAAGCTTGCATCTGGAAGAAATCCTGTTCCGTTCGGGATTGTAGGTGGCCGAGGCCTGGTGCCCGGCAGATGGAGTTGGGCACAAACGATGGCCTGTTTCCAGGGGTAAGTAAAGTCAGCTGCCCAGGTGCCTGATGTCAGTTTGTAGGAGGCCTTTGGCCCTCCAAGGGAAGCAAGTCTTCCAGGTTGTGGCAGCTTGCATCTGGAAGGAATCCTGTTCCGTTTGGGATTGTAGGTGGCCGAGGCCAGGTGCCCGGCAGAGGGAGTTGGGCACAAATGATGGCCTCTTTCCTGCGGAAAGTAAAGTCAGCTGCCCAGGCGCCTGATGTCAGTTTGTAGGAGACCTTTGGCCCTCTTAGGGAAGCTAGTCTTCCAGTTTGTGGCAGCTTGCATCTGGAAGAAATCCTGTTTTGTTCGGGATTGTAGGTGGCCGAGGCCAGGTTCCCGGCAGAGGGAGTTGGGCACAAAGGATGGCCTGTTTCCAGGGGTAAGTAAAGTCAGCTGCCCAGGTGCCTGATGTCAGTGTGTAGCAGGCCTTTGGCCCTCTAAGTGAAGCTAGCCTTCCAGTTTGTGGCAGCTTGAATCTGGAAGAAATGCTGTTCCGTTCGGGATTGTAGGTGGCCGAGGCCAGGTGCCCGGCATAGGGAGTTGGGCACAAATGATGGCCTGTTTCCAGGGGTTAGTAAAGTCAGCTGCCCAGGTGCCTGATGTCAGTTTGTAGGAGGCCTTTGGCCCTCCAAGGGAAGCTAGTCTTCCAGTTTGTGGCAGCTTGCATCTGGAAGAAATGCTGTTCTGCTCGGGATTGTAGGTGGCCGAGGCCTGATGCCCGGCAGAGAGACCTGGGCACAAAGGATGGCCTGTTTCCAAAGGTAAGTAAAGTCAGCTGCCCAGGTGCCTGATGTCAGTGTGTAGGAGGCCTTTGGCCCTCATAGGGAAGCTAGTCTTCCAGTTTGTGGCAGCTTGCATCTGGAAGAAATCCTGTTTTGTTCGGGATTGTAGGTGGCCGTGGCCAGGTGCCCAGCTGAGGGAGTTGGGCACAAAGGACGGCCTGTTTCCAGGGGTTAGTAAAGTCATCTGCCCAGGTGCCTGATGTCAGTTTCTAGGAGGCCTTTGGCCCTCCATGGGAAGCCAGGCTTCCAGCTTGTGGCAGCTTGCATCTGGAAGAAATCCTGTTCCGTTCGGGATTGTAGGTTGCTGGAGCTGGGTGCCCGGCTGAGGGAGTTTGGAACAAAGGATGGCCGGTTTATAGGAGTAATTAAAGTCAGCTGCCCAGGTGCCTGGTGTCAGTTTGTAGGAGGCCTTTGGCCCTCTAAGGGAAGCTAATCTTCCAGTTTGTGGAAGCTTGCATCTGGAAGAAATCCTGTTCCGTTTGGGATAGTAGGTGGCCGAGGCCTGGTGCCCGGCAGATGGAGTTGGGCACAAACGATGGCCTGTTTCCAGGGGTAAGTAAAGTCAGCTGCCCAGGTGCCTGATGTCAGTTTGTAGGAGGCCTTTGGCCCTCCAAGGGAAGCAAGTCTTCCAGGTTGTGGCAGCTTGCATCTGGAAGAAATCCTGTTCCGTTTGGGATTGTAGGTGGCCGAGGCCAGGTGCCCGGCAGAGGGAGTTGGGCACAAATGATGGCCTCTATCCTGCGGAAAGTAAAGTCAGCTGCCCAGGTGCCTGATGTCAGTTTGTAGGAGACCTTTGGCCCTCATAGGGAAGCTAGTCTTCCAGTTTGTGGAAGCTTGCATCTGGAAGAAATCCTGTTTTGTTCGGGATTGTAGGTGGCCGAGGCCAGGTTCCCGGCAGAGGGAGTTGGGCACAAAGGATGGCCTGTTTCCAGGGTTAAGTAAAGTCAGCTGCCCAGGTGCCTGATGTCAGTTTGTAGGAGGCGTTTGGCCCTCCAACGGAAGACAGGCTTCCAGCTTGTGGCAGCTTGCATCTGGAAGAAATCCTTTTCCGTTTGGGATCGTAGGTGGCCGGAGCCGGGTGCCCGGCTAAGGGAGTAGGGAACAAAGGATGGCCTGTTTCCAGGGGTAAGTAATATCATCTCCCCAGGTGCCTGATGTCAGTTTGTAGGAGGCCTTTGGCCCTCCAAGGGAAGCCAGGCTTCCATCTTTTGGCAGCTTTCATCTGGAAGAAATCCTGTTCTGTATGGGATCGTAGGTGGCCGAGGCCAGGTGCCCGGCAGAGGGAGTTGGGCACAAAGGATGGCCTGTTTCCAGGGGTAAGTAAAGTCAGCTGCCCAGGTGCCTGATGTCAGTTTGTAGGAGGCCTTTGGCCCTCCAAGGGAAGCTAGTCTTCCAGTTCGTGGAAGCTTGCATCTGGAAGAAATGCTGTTCCGTTCGGGATTGTAGGTGGCCGAGGCCTGGTGCCCGGCAGAGGGAGTTGGGCACAAAGGATGGCCTGTTTCCAGGGGTAAGTAAAGTCAGCTGCCCAGGTGCCTGATGTCAGTTTATAGGAGGCCTTTGGCCCTCCAAGGGAATCTAGTCTTCCAGTTTGTGGCAGCTCGCATCTGGAAGAAATCCTGTTCCGTTCGGGATTGTAGGTGGCCGAGGCCAGGTGCCCGGAAGAGGGAGTTGGGCCCAACGGATGGCCTGTTTCCAGGGGTAAGTAAAGTCAGCTGCCCAGGTGCCTTGTGTCAGTTTGTAGGAGGCCTTTGGCCCTCCAAGAGAAGCAAGTCTTCCAGTTTGTGGCAGCTTGCATCTGGAAGAAATCCTGTTTTGTTCGGGATTGTAGGTGGCCGAGGCCAGGTGCCCGGCAGAGGGAGTCTGGCACAAAGGATGGCCTGTTTCCAGGGGTAAGTAAAGTCAGCTGCCCAGGTGCCTGATGTCAGTTTGTAGGAGGCCTTTGCCCCTCCATGGGAAGTCTGGCTTCCTGCTTGTGGCAGCTTGCATCTGGAAGAAATGCTGTTCCGTTCGGGATTGTAGGTGGCCGAGGCCAGGTGCCCGGCAAAGGGAGTTGGGCACAAAGGATGGCCTGTTTCCAGGGGTAAGTAAACTCAGCTGCCCAGGTGCCTGATGTCAGTTTGTAGGAGGCCTTTGGGCCTCCAAGGGAAGCTAGTCTTTCAGTTTCTGGCAGCTTGCATCTGGAAGAAATCCTGTTCTGTTCGGGATTGTAGGTGGCCGAGGCCAGGTGCCCGGCAAAGGGAGTTAGGCACAAATGATGGCCTGTTTCCAGGGGTAAGTAATATCATCTGCCCAGGTGCCTTATGTCAGTTTGTAGGAGGCCTTTGGCCCTCCAAGGGAAGCCAGGCTTCCAGCTTGTGGCACCTTGCATCTGGAAGAAATCCTGTTCTGTTTGGGATCGTAGGTGGCCGAGGCCAGGTGCCCGGCAGAGGGAGTTGGGCACAAAGGATGGCCTGTTTCCAGGGGTAAGTAAAGTCAGCTGCCCAGGTGCCTTGTGTCAGTTTGTAGGAGGCCTTTGGCCCTCCAAGGGAAGCCAGTCTTCCAGTTTGTGGCAGCTTGCATCTGGAAGAAATCCTGTTCCGTTCGGTATTGTAGGTGGCCGAGGCCTGGTGCCCGGCAGATGGAGTTGGGCACAAACGATGGCCTGTTTCCAGGGGTAAGTAAAGTCAGCTGCCCAGGTGCCTGATGTCAGTTTGTAGGAGGCCTTTGGCCCTCCAAGGGAAGCAAGTCTTCCAGGTTGTGGCAGCTTGCATCTGGAAGAAATGCTGTTCCGTTTTGGATTGTAGGTGGCTGAGGCCAGGTGCCCGGCTGAGGGAGTTGGGCACAAATGATGGACTCTTTCCTGCGGAAAGTAAAGTCAGCTGCCCAGGTGCCTGATGTCAGCTTATAGGAGACCTTTGGCCCTCATAGAGAAGCTATTCTTCCAGTTTGTGGCAGCTTGCATCTGGAAGAAATCCTGTTTTGTTCGGAATTGTAGGTGACCGAGGCCAGGTGCCCGGCAGAGGGAATTGGGCACAAAGGATGGCCTGTTTCCAGGGTTAAGTAAAGTCAGCTGCCCAGGTGCCTGATGTCAGTTTGTAGGAGGCCTTTGGCCCTCCAAGGGAAGCCAGTCTTCCAGTTTGTGGCAGCTTGCATCTGGAAGAAATCCTGTTCAGTTCGGGATTGTAGTTGGCCGAGGCCAGGTACCCGGAAGAGGGAGTTGGGCACAAAGGATGGCCTGTTTCCAGGGGTAAGTAAAGTCAGCTGCCCAGGTGCCTGATGTCAGTTTGTAGGAGGCCTTTGGCCCTCCAAGGGAAGCAAGTCTTCCAGCTTGTGGCAGCTTGCATCTGGAAGAAATCTTGTTCCGTTCGGGATTGTAGGTGGCTGGAGCTGTGTCCCCGGCAGAGGGCGTTGGGCACAAAGGATGGCCTGTTTCAAGAGGAAAGTAAAGTCAGCTGCTCAGGTTCCTGATGTCAGTTTTCAGGAGGCCTTTGGCCCTCCAAGGGAAGCAAGTCTTCCACTTTGTGGCAGCTTGCATCTGGAAGAAATCCTGTTCCGTTCGGGATTGTAGGTGACTGAGGCCAGGTGCCCGGCAGAGGGAGTAGGGAACAAAGGATGGCCTGTTTCCAGGGGTAAGTAAAGTCAACTGCCCAGGTGCCTGGTGTCAGTTTGTAGGAGGCCTTTGGCCCTCCAACGGAAGCCAGGCTTCCAGCTTGTGGCAGCTTGCATCTGGAAGAAATCCTTTTCGGTTGGGATCGTAGGTGGCCGAGGCCTGGTGCCCGGCAGAGGGAGTTGGGCACAAAGGATGGCCTGTTTCCAGGGGTAAGTAAAGTCAGCTGCCCAGGTGCCTGATGTCAGTTTGTAGGAGGCCTTTAGCCCTCCAAGGGAAGCTAGTCTTCCAGTTTGTGGCAGCTTGCATCTGGAAGAAATCCTGTTCCGTTCGGGATTGTAGGTGACCGCGGCCAGGTGCCCGGCAGAGGGAGTTGGGAACAAAGATGGCCTGTTTCCAGGGGTAAGTAAAGTCAGCTGCCCAGGTGCCTGATGTCAGTTTGTAGGAGGCCTTTGGCCCTCCACGGGAAGCTAGTCTTCCTTTTCAAGGCAACTTGCATCTGGAAGAAATCCTGTTTTGTTCAAGATTGTAGGTGGCCGAAGCCGGGTGCCCGGCTGAGGGAATTGGGAACAAAGGATGGCCTGTTTCCAGGGGTAAGTAAAGTCAGCTGCCCAGGTGCCTGATGTCAGTTTGTAGCAGGCCTTTGGCCCTCCTACTGAAGCCAGGTTTCCAGCTTGTGGCAGCTTGCACCTGGAAGAAATCCTGTTCCGTTCGGGATTGTAGGTGGCTGAAGCTGTGTGCCCGGCAGAGGTAGTTGGGCACAAAGGATGGCTTGTTTCCAGAGGAAAGTAAAGTCAGCTGCCCAGGTGTTTGGTGTCAGTTTGTAGGAGGCCTTTTGCCCTCCAAGGGAAGCTAGTCTTCCAGTTTGTGGCAGCTTGCATCTGGAAGAAATCCTGTTTTGTTCGGGATTGTAGGTGGCCGAGGCCAGGTGCCCGGCAGAAGGAGTTGGGCACAAAGGATGGCCTGTTTCCAGGGGTAAGTAAAGTCAGCTGCCCAGGTGTTTGGTGTCAGTTTTTAGGCGGCCTTTGGCCCTCCAAGGGAAACTAGTCTTCCTGTTTGTGGCAGCTTGCATCTGGAAGAAATCCTGTTCCGTTCGGGATTGTAGGTGACCGAGGCCAGGTGCCCGGCAGATGGAGTTGGGAACAAAGATGGCCTGTTTCCAGGGGTAATTAAAGTCAGCTGCCCAGGTGCCCGGTGTCAGTTTGTAGGAGGCCTTTGGCCCTCCAAGGGAAGCAAGTCTTCCTGTTCAAGGCAACCTGCATCTGGAAGAAATCCTGTTCCGTTCGAGATTGTAGGTGGCCGAAGCCGGGTGCCCGGCAGAGGGAGTTGGGAACAAAGATGGCCTGTTTCCAGGGGTAAGTAAAGTCAGCTGCCCAGGTGCCTGATGTCAGTTTGTAGCAGGCCTTTGGCCCTCCAAGGGAAGCCAGGCTTCCAGTTTGTGGCAGCTTGCATCTGGAAGAAATGCTGTTCCGTTCGGGATTGTAGGTGGCCGAGGCCAGGTGCCCGGCAGAGGGAGTTGGGCACAAAGGATGGCCTTTTTCCAGAGGAAAGTAAAGTCAGCTGCCCAGGTTCCTGATGTCAGTTTGTAGGAGGCCTTTGGCCCTCCAAGGGAAGCAAGTCTTCCAGCTTGTGGCAGCTTGCATCTGGAAGAAATCCTGTTCTGTTTGGGATCGTAGGTGGCCGAGGCCAGGTGCCTGGCAGAGGGAGTTGGGCACAAAGGATGGCCGGTTTCCAGGGGTAAGTAAAGTCAGCTGCCCAGGTGCCTGATGTCAGTTTGTAGCAGGCCTTTGGCCCTTCTAGTGAAGCCAGGTTTCCAGCTTGTGGCAGCTTGCATCTGTAAGAAATCCTGTTCCGTTCGGGATTGTAGGTGGCTGGAGCTGTGTCCCCGGCAGAGGGCGTTGGGCACAAATGATGGCCTGTTTCAAGAGGAAAGTAAAGTCAGCTGCCCACGTTCCTGATGTCAGTTTTTAGGAGGCCTTTGGCCCTCCAAGGGAAGCAAGTCTTCAACTTTGTGGCAGCTTGCATCTGGAAGAAATCCTGTTCCGTTTGGGATTGTAGGTGGCCGAGGCCTGGTGCCCGGCAGAGGGAGTTGGGCACAAAGGATGGCCTGTTTCCAGGGGTAAGTAAAGTCAGCTGCCCAGGTGCCTGATGTCAGTTTGTAGGAGGCCTTTGGGCCTCCAAGGGAAGCTAGTCTTCCAGTTTCTGGCAGCTTGCATCTGGAAGAAATCCTGTTCTGTTCGGGATTGTAGGTGGCCAAGGCCAGGTGCCCGGCTAAGGGAGTCTGGCACAAAGGATGGCCTGTTTCCAGGGGTAAGTAAAGTCAGCTGCCCAGGTGCCTGATGTCAGTTTGTAGGAGGCCTTTGGCCCTCCAAGCGAAGCAAGTCTTCCAGTTTGTGGCAGCTTGCATCTGGAAGAAATGCTGTTCCGTTCAAGATTGTAGGTGGCCAAGGCTAGGTGCCCGGCAGAGGGAGTTGGGCACAAATGATGGCCTGTTTCCAGGGGTAAGTAAAGTCAGCTGCCCAGGTGCCTGATGTCAGTTTGTAGGAGGCCTTTGGGCCTCCAAGGGAAGCTAGTCTTTCAGTTTCTGGCAGCTTGCATCTGGAAGAAATCCTGTTCTGTTCGGGATTGTAGGTGGCCGAGGCCAGGTGCCTGGCAGAGGGAGTTAGGATCAAAGGATGGCCTGTTTCCAGGGGTAAGTAATATCATCTGCCCAGGTGCCTGATGTCAGTTTTTAGGAGGCCTTTGGCCCTCCAAGGGAAGCCAGGCTTCCAGCTTGTGGCAGCTTGCATCTGGAAGAAATCCTGTTGTGTTTGGGATCGTAGGTGGCCGAGGCCAGGTGCCCGGCAGAGGAAGTTGGGCACAAAGGATGGCCTGTTTCCAGGGGTAAGTAAAGTCAGCTGCCCAGGTGCCTTGTGTCAGTTTGTAGGAGGCCTTTGGCCCTCCAAGGGAAGCCAGTCTTCCAGTTTGTGGCAGCTTGCATCTGGAAGAAATCCTGTTCCGTTCGGGATTGTAGGTGGCCGAGGTCAGGTGCCCAGCGGAGGGAGTTGGGCACAAAGAATGGCCTGTTTCCAGGGGTAAGTAAAGTCAGCTGCCCAGGTGCCTGATGTCAGTTTGTAGGAGGCCTTTGGCCCTCCAAGGGAAGCTAATCTTCCAGTTTGTGGAAGCTTGCATCTGGAAGAAATCCTGTTCCGTTCGGGATTGTAGGTGGCCGAGGCCTGGTGCCCGGCAGATGGAGTTGGGCACAAACGATGGCCTGTTTCCAGGGGTAAGTAAAGTCAGCTGCCCAGGTGCCTGATGTCAGTTTGTAGGAGGCCTTTGGCCCTCCAAGGGAAGCAAGTCTTCCAGGTTGTGGCAGCTTGCATCTGGAAGAAATCCTGTTCCGTTTGGGATTGTAGGTGGCCGAGGCCAGGTGCCCGGCAGAGGGAGTTGGGCACAAATGATGGCCTCTTTCCTGCGGAAAGTAAAGTCAGCTGCCCAGGTGCCTGATGTCAGTTTGTAGGAGACCTTTGGCCCTCATAGGGAAGCTAGTCTTCCAGTTTGTGGCAGCTTGCATCTGGAAGAAATCCTGTTTTGTTCGGGATTGTAGGTGGCCGAGGCCAGGTTCCCGGCAGAGGGAGTTGGGCACAAAGGATGGCCTGTTTCCAGGGTTAAGTAAAGTCAGCTGCCCAGGTGCCTGATGTCAGTTTGTAGGAGGCGTTTGGCCCTCCAACGGAAGACAGGCTTCCAGCTTGTGGCAGCTTGCATCTGGAAGAAATCCTTTTCCGTTTGGGATCGTAGGTGGCCGGAGCCGGGTGCCCGGCTAAGGGAGTAGGGAACAAAGGATGGCCTATTTCCAGGGGTAAGTAATATCATCTCCCCAGGTGCCTGATGTCAGTTTGTAGGAGGCCTTTGGCCCTCCAAGGGAAGCCAGGCTTCCAGCTTGTGGCAGCTTGCATCTGGAAGAAATCCTGTTCCGTTCGGGATTGTAGGTTGCTGGAGCTGGGTGCCCGGCTGAGGGAGTTTGGAACAAAGGATGGCCGGTTTATAGGAGTAAGTAAAGTCAGCTGCCCAGGTGCCTGGTGTCAGTTTGTAGGAGGCCTTTGGCCCTCTAAGGGAAGCTAGGCTTCCAGTTTGTGGCAGCTTGCATCTGGAAGAAATCCTGTTCCATTTGGGATCGTCGGTGGCCGAGGCCTGATGCCAGGCTGAGGGAGTTGGGCACAAATGATGGCCTGTTTCCAGGGGTAAGTAAAGTCAGCTGCCCAGGTGCCTGATGTCAGTTTGTAGCAGGCCTTTGGCCCTCTAAGGGAAGCCAGGCTTCCAGCTTCTGGCAGCTTGCATCTGGAAGAAATCCTGTTCCGTTTGGGATTGTAGGTGGCCGAGGCCAGGTGCCCGGCAGAGGGAGTTGGGCACAAAGGATGGCCTGTTTTCAGAGGTAAGTAAAGTTAGCTGCCCAGGTGCCTGATGTCAGTTTGTAGGAGGCCTTTGGCCCTCCATGGGAAGCTAGTCTTCCAGTTTGTGGCAGCTTGCATCTGGAAGAAATGCTGTTCTACTCGGGATTGTAGGTGGCCGAGGCCTGCTGCCCGGCAGAGGGAGTTGGGCACAAATGATGGCCTGTTTCCAGGGGTAAGTAAAGTCATCTGCCCAGGTGCCTGGTGTCAGTTTGTAGGAGGCCTTTGGCCCTCCAAGGGAAGCCAGGCTTCCAGTTTGTGGCAGCTTGCATCTGGAAGAAATCCTGTTCCGTTTGGGATCGTAGGTGGCCGAGGCCTGGTGTCCGGCTAAGGGAGTTGGGAACAAAGGATGGCCTGTTTCCAGGGGTAAGTAAAGTTAGCTGCCCAGGTGCCTGGTGTCAGTTTGTAGGAGGCCTTTGACCCTCCAAGGGAAGCTCGTCTTCCAGTTTGTGGCTGCTTGCATCTGGAAGAAATCCTGTTCTGTTTGGGATTATAGGTGGCCGAGGCCTGCTGCCCGGCAGAGGGAGTTGGGCGCAAAGGATGGCCTGTTTTTAGGAATAAGTAAAGTCAGCTGCGCAGGTGCCTGATGTCAGTTTGTAGGAGGCCTTTGGCCCTATAAGGGAAGCTACTCTTCCAGTTTGTGGCAGCTTGCATCTGGAAGAAATCCTGTTCCATTTGGGATCGTAGGTGGCCGAGGCCTGGTGCCAGGCTGAGGGAGTTGGGCACAAATGATGGCCTGTTTCCAGGGGTTAGTAAAGTCAGCTGCCCAGGTACCTGATGTCAGTTTGTAGCAGGGCTTTGGCCCTCCATGGGAAGCCAGGCTTCCCGCTTGTGGCAGCTTGCATCTGGAAGAAATGCTGTTCCGTTCGGGATTGTAGGTGGCTGAGGCCTGGTGCCCGGCTAAGGGAGTTGGGAACAAAGGATGGCCTGTTTTTAGGAATAAGTAAAGTCAGCTGCCCAGGTGCCTGATGTCAGTTTGTAGGAGGCCTTTGGCCCTCCAAGGGAAGCCAGGCTTCCAGCTTGTGGCAGCTTGCATCTGGAAGAAATCCTGTTCCGTTTGGGATCGTAGGTGGCCGAGGCCTGCTGCCCGGCAGAGGGAGTTGGGCACAAAGGATGGCCTGTTTTTAGGAATAAGTAAAGTCAGCTGCCCAGGTGCCTGATGTCAGTTTGTAGGAGGCCTTTGGCCCTCCAAGGGAAGCCAGGCTTCCAGCTTGTGCCAGCTTGCATCTGGAAGAAATCCTGTTCCGTTTGGGATTGTAGGTGGCCGAGGCCATGTGCCCGGCAGAGGGAGTTGGGCACAAAGGATGGCCTGTTTCCAGGGGTAAGTAAAGTCAGCTGCCCAGGTGCCTGATGTCAGTTTTCATGTGGCTATTTTTCCTCCATGGGAAGCCAGGCTTCCTACTTGTGGCAGCTTGCACCTGGAAGAAATCCTGTTCCGTTCGGGATTGTAGGTGGCCGAGGCCTGGTGCCCGGCTAAGGGAGTTGGGAACAATGGATGGCCTGTTTTTAGGAATAAGTAAAGTCAGCTGACCAGGTGCCTGATGTCAGTTTGTAGGAGGCCTTTGGCCCTCCAAGGGAAGCCAGGCTTCCAGCTTGTGGCAGCTTGCATCTGGAAGAAATCCTGTTCTGTTTGGGATCGTAGGTGGCCGAGGCCTGCTGCCCGGCAGAGGGAGTTGGGCACAAAGGATGGCCTGTTTTTAGGAATAAGTAAAGTCAGCTGCCCAGGTGCCTGATGTCAGTTTGTAGGAGGCCTTTGGCCCTCCAAGGGAAGCCAGGCTTCCAGCTTGTGCCAGCTTGCATCTGGAAGAAATCCTGTTCCGTTTGGGATCGTAGGTGGCCGAGGCCTGGTGCCCGGCTGAGGGAGTTGGGCACAAATGATGGCCTGTTTCCAGGGGTAAGTAAAGTCAGCTGCCCAGGTGCCTGATGTCAGTTTGTAGCAGGCCTTTGGCCCTCTAAGGGATGCTAGTCTTCCAGTTTGTGGCAGCTTGCATCTGGAGAAAATCCTGTTCCCTTCAAGATTATAGGTTCCCGAAGCCGGGTGCCCGGCAGAGGGAGTTGGGCACAAAGGATGGCCTGTTTCCAGGGGTAAGTAAAGTGAGCTGCCCAGGTGCCTGATGTCAGTTTGTAGGAGGCCTTTGGCCCTCCATGGGAAGCCAGGCTTCCAGCTTGTGGCAGCTTGCAACTGGAAGAAATCCTGTTCCTTTCGGGATTGTAGGTTGCCGGAGTTGGGTGCCCGGCTGAGGGAGTTTGGAACAAATGATGGCCGGATTTTAGGGGTAAGTAAAGTCAGCTGCCCAGGTGCCTGATGTCAGTTTGTAGGAGGCCTTTGGCCCTCTAAAGGCAGCAAGTCTTCCAGTTTGTGGCAGCTTGCATCTGGAAGAAATCCTGTTCCGTTTGGGATTGTCGGTGGCCGAGGCCTGGTGCCCGGCTGAGGGAGTTGGGCACAAATGATGGCCTGTTTCCAGGGGTAAGTAAAGTCATCTGCCCAAATGCCTGATGTCAGTTTGTAGGAGGCCTTTGGCCCTCCAAGGGAAGCCAGGCTTCCAGTTTGTGGCAGCTTGCATCTGGAAGAAATCCTGTTCCGTTTGGGATCGTAGATGGCCGAGGCCTGGTGTCCGGCTAAGGGAGTTGGGAACAAAGGATGGCCTGTTTCCAGGGGTAAGTAAAGTTAGCTGCCCAGGTGCCTGATGTCAGTTTGTAGGGGGCCTTTGACCCTCCAAGGGAAGCTCGTCTTCCAGTTTGTGGCTGCTTGCATCTGGAAGAAATCCTGTTCTGTTTGGGATTGTAGGTGGCCGAGGCCTGCTGCCCGGCAGAGGGAGTTGGGCGCAAAGGATGGGCTGTTTTTAGGAATAAGTAAAGTCAGCTGCCCAGGTGCCTGATGTCAGTTTGTAGGAGGCCTTTGGCCCTATAAGGGAAGCTAGTCTTCCAGTTTGTGGCAGCTTGCATCTGGAAGAAATCCTGTTCCATTTGGGATCGTAGGTGGCCGAGGCCTGGTGCCAGGCTGAGGGAGTTGGGCACAAATGATGGCCTGTTTCCAGGGGTTAGTAAAGTCAGCTGCCCAGGTACCTGATGTCAGTTTGTAGCAGGGCTTTGGCCCTCCATGGGAAGCCAGGCTTCCCGCTTGTGGCAGCTTGCATCTGGAAGAAATGCTGTTCCGTTCGGGATTGTAGGTGGCTGAGACCTGGTGCCCGGCTAAGGGAGTTGGGAACAAAGGATGGCCTGTTTTTAGGAATAAGTAAAGTCAGCTGCCCAGGTGCCTGATGTCAGGTTTCATGTGGCTATTTTTCCTCCATGGGAAGCCAGGCTTCCTGCTTGTGGCAGCTTGCATCTGGAAGAAATCCTGTTCCGTTCGGGATTGTAGGTGGCCGAGGCCTGGTGCCCGGCTAAGGGAGTTGGGAACAAAGGATGGCCTGTTTTTAGGAATAAGTAAAGTCAGCTGCCCAGGTGCCTGATGTCAGTTTGTAGGAGGCCTTTGGCCCTCCAAGGGAAGCCAGGCTTCCAGCTTGTGCCAGCTTGCATCTGGAAGAAATCCTGTTCCTTTTGGGATCGTAGGTGGCCGAGGCCTGGTGCCCGGCTGAGGGAGTTGGGCACAAAGGATGGCCTGTTTCCAGGGGTAAGTAAAGTCAGCTGCCCAGGTGCCTGATGTCAGTTTGTAGCAGGCCTTTGGCCCTCTAAGGGATGCTAGTCTTCCAGTTTGTGGCAGCTTGCATCTGGAAAAAATCCTGTTCCGTTCAAGATTATAGGTTCCCGAAGCCGGGTGCCCGGCAGAGGGAGTTGGGCACAAAGGATGGCCTGTTTCCAGGGGTAAGTAAAGTCAGCTGCCCAGGTGCCTGATGTCAGTTTGTAGGAGGCCTTTGGCCCTCTAAAGGCAGCAAGTCTTCCACTTTGTGGCAGCTTGCATCTGGAAGAAATCCTGTTCCGTTCGGGATTGTAGGTGGCCGAGGCCTGGTGCCCGGCAGAGGGAGTTGGGCACAAATAATGGCCTGTTTCCAGGGGTTAGTAAAGTCAGCTGCCCAGGTGCCTTGTGTCAGTTTGTAGCAGGCCTTTGGCCCTCCATGGGAAGCCAGGCTTCCAGCTTGTGGCAGCTTGCATCTGGAAGAAATCCTGTTCCGTTCGGGATTATAGGTGGCCGAGGCCAGTTGCCCGGCAGAGGGAGTTGGGAACAAAGGATGGCCTGTTTCCAGGGGTAAGTAAAGTAAGCTGCCCAGGTGCCTGGTGTCAGTTTGTAGGAGGCCTTTGGCCCTCCAAGGGAAGCTAGTCTTCCAGTTTGTGGCAGCTTGCATCTGGAAGAAATGCTGTTCTGCTCGGGATTGTAGGTGGCCGAGGCCTGCTGCCCGGCAGAGGGAGTTGGGCACAAATGATGGCCTGTTTCCAGGGGTAAGTAAAGTCAGCTGCCCAGGTGCCTGATGCCAGTTTGTAGGAGGCCTTTGGCCCTCCCAGTGATGCTAGTCTTCCTGTTCAAGGCAGCCTGCATCTGGAAAAAATCCTGTTCCGTTCAAGATTGTAGGTTCCCGAAGCCGGGTGCCCGGCTAAGGGAGTTGGGCACAAAGGATGGCCTGTTTCCAGGGGTAAGTAAAGTTAGCTGCCCAGGTGCCTGATGTCAGTTTGTAGGAGGCCTTTGGCCCTCCAAGGGAAGCAAGTCTTCCAGTTCGTGGAAGCTTGCATCTGGAAGAAATGCTTTTCCGTTCGGGATTGTAGGTGGCCGAGGCCTGGTGCCCGGCAGAGGGAGTTGGGCACAAAGGATGGCCTGTTTCCAGGGGTAAGTAAAGTCAGCTGCCCAGGTGCCTGATGTCAGTTTGTAGGAGGCCTTTGGCCCTCCAAGGGAAGCTAGTCTTCCAGTTTGTGGCAGCTTGCATCTGGAAGAAATCCTGTTCCGTTAGGGATTGTAGGTGGCCGAGGCCAGGTGCCCGGAAGAGGGAGTTGGGCACAAAGGATGGCCTGTTTCCAGGGGTAAGTAAAATCAGCTGCCCAGGTGCCTGATGTCAGTTTGTAGGAGGCGTTTGGCTTTCCAAGGGAAGACAGGCTTCCAGCTTGTGGCAGCTTGCATCTGGAAGAAATCCTTTTCCGTTTGGGATCGTATGTGGCCGGAGCCGGGTGCCCGGCTAAGGGAGTAGGGAACAAAGGATGGCCTGTTTCCAGGGGTAAGTAATATCATCTCCCCAGGTGCCTGATGTCAGTTTGTAGGAGGCCTTTGGCCCTCCAAGGGAAGCCAGGCTTCCATCTTGTGGCAGCTTTCATCTGGAAGAAATCCTGTTCTGTTTGGGATCGTAGGTGGCCGAGGCCAGGTGCCTGGCAGAGGGAGTTGGGCACAAAGGATGGCCTGTTTCCAGGGGTAAGTAAAGTCAGCTGCCCAGGTGCCTGATGTCAGTTTGTAGCAGGCCTTTGGCCCTCCTAGTGAAGCCAGGTTTCCAGCTTGTGGCAGCTTGCATCTGGAAGAAATCCTGTTCCGTTCGGGATTGTTGGTGGCTGGAGCTGTGTCCCCGGCAGAGGGCGTTGGGCACAAATGATGGCCTGTTTCAAGAGGAAAGTAAAGTCAGCTGCCCAGGTTCCTGATGTCAGTTTTTAGGAGGCCTTTGGCCCTCCAAGGGAAGCAAGTCTTCAACTTTGTGGCAGCTTGCATCTGGAAGAAATCCTGTTCCGTTCGGGATTGTAGGTGACCGAGGCCAGGTGCCCGGCAGAGGGAGTTGGGAACAAAGGATGGCCTGTTTCCAGGGGTAAGTAAAGTCAGCTGCCCAGGTGCCTGATGTCAGTTTGTAGGAGGCCTTTGACCCTCCAAGGGAAGAAGGTCTTCCAGTTTGTGGCAGCTTGCATCTGGAAGAAATGCTGTTCCGTTCGGGATTGTAGGTGGCTAAGGCTAGGTGCCCGGCAGAGGGAGTTGGGAACAAATGATGGCCTGTTTCCAGGGGTAAGTAAAGTCAGCTGCCCAGGTGCCTGATGTCACTTTGTAGGAGGCCTTTGGCCCCTTCATGGGAAGTCAGGCTTCCTGCTTGTGGCAGCTTGCATCTGGAAGAAATCCTGTTCCGTTTGGGATTGTAGGTGGCCGAGGCCTGGTGCCCGGCAAAGGGAGTTGGGCACAAAAGATGGCCTGTTTCCAGAGGTAAGTAAAGTCAGCTGCCCAGGTGCCTGATGTCAGTTTCTAGGAAGCCTTTGGGCCTCCAAGGGAAGCTAGTCTTCCAGTTTCTGGCAGCTTGCATCTGGAAGAAATCCTGTTCTGTTCGGGATTGTAGGTGGCCGAGGCCAGGTGCCCGGCAGAGGGAGTTGGGCACAAATGATGGCCTGTTTCCAGGGGTAAGTAATATCATCTGCCCAGGTGCCTGATGTCAGTTTGTAGGAGGCCTTTGGCCCTCATAGGGAAGCCAGTCTTCCAGTTTGTGGCAGCTTGCATCTGGAAGAAATCCTGATCCGTTCGGGATTGTAGGTGGCCGAGGCCAGATGCCCGGCAGAGGGAGTTGGGCCCAAACGATGGCCTGTTTCCAGGGGTAAGTAAAGTCAGCTGCCCAGGTGCCTGAAGTCAGTTTGTAGAAGGCCTTTGGCCCTCCAAGGCAAGCCAGGCTTCCAGCTTGTGGCAGCTTGCATCTGGAAGAAATCCTGTTTTGTTCGGGATTGTAGGTGGCCGAGGCCTGGTGCCCGGCAGAGGGAGTTGGGCACAAAGGATGGCCTGTTTCCAGGGGTAAGTAAAGTCAGCTGCCCAGGTGCCTGATGTCAGTTTGTAGGAGGCCTTTGGCCCTCTAAGGGAAGCTAGTCTTCCAGTTTGTGGCAGCTTGCATCTGGAAGAAATCCTGTTCCGTTAGGGATTGTAGGTGGCCGAGGCCAGGTGCCCGGCTGAGGGAGTTGGGCACAAAGGATGGCCTGTTTCCAGGGGTAAGTAATATCATCTGCCCAGGTGCCTGATGTCAGTTTGTAGGACGCGTTTGGCCCTCCAAGGGAAGCCAGGCTTCCAGCTTGTGGCAGCTTGCATCTGGAAGAAATCCTGTTCTGTTTGGGATCGTAGGTGGCCGAGGCCAGGTGCCTGGCACAGGGAGTTGGGCACAAAGGATGGCCTGTTTCCAGGGGTAAGTAAAGTCAGCTGCCCAGGTGCCTGATGTCAGTTTGTAGCAGGCCTTTGGCCCTCCTACTGAAGCCAGGTTTCCAGCTTGTGGCAGCTTGCATCTGGAAGAAATCCTGTTCCGTTCGGGATTGTAGGTGGCTGGAGCTGTGTCCCCGCCAGAGGGCGTTGGGCACAAATGATGGCCTGTTTCAAGAGGAAAGTAAAGTCAGCTGCCCAGGTTCCTGATGTCAGTTTTTAGGAGGCCTTTGGCCCTCCAAGGGAAGCAAGTCTTCAACTTTGTGGCAGCTTGCATCTGGAAGAAATGCTGTTCCGTTCGGGATTGTAGGTGGCTGAGGCTAGGTGCCCGGCAGAGGGAGTTGGGCACAAATGATGGCCTGTTTCCAGGGGTTAGTAAAGTCAGCTGCCCAGGTGCCTGATGTCAGTTTGTAGGAGGCCTTTGGCCCCTCCATGGGAAGTCAGGCTTCCTGTTTGTGGCAGCTTGCATCTGGAAGAAATCCTGTTCCGTTTGGGATTGTAGGTGGCCAAGGCCTGGTGCCCGGCAAAGGGAGTTGGGCACAAAGGATGGCCTGTTTCCAGGGGTAAGTAAAGTCAGCTGCCCAGGTGCCTGATGTCAGTTTGGAGGAGGCCTTTGGCCCTCCAAGGGAAGCCAGGCTTCCAGCTAGTGCCAGCTTGCATCTGGAAGAAATCTTGTTGTGTTTGGGATCGTAGGTGGCCGAGGCCAGGTGCCCGGCAGAGGAAGTTGGGCACAAATGATGGCCTGTTTCCAGGGGTAAGTAAAGTCAGCTGCCCAGGTGCCTTGTGTCAGTTTGTAGGAGGCCTTTGGCCCTCCAAGGGAAGCCAGTCTTCCAGTTTGTGGCAGCTTGCATCTGGAAGAAATCCTGTTCCGTTCGGGATTGTAGGGGGCCGAGGCCAGGTGCCCAGCAGAGGGAGTTGGGCACAAAGGATGGCCTGTTTCCAGGGTTAAGTAAAGTCAGCTGCCCAGGTGCCTGATGTCAGTTTGTAGGAGGCCTTTGGCCCTCCAAGGGAAGCTAAGCTTCCAGTTTGTGGAAGCTTGCATCTGGAAGAAATCCTGTTCCGTTTGGGATAGTAGGTGGCCGAGGCCTGGTGCCCGGCAGATGGAGTTGGGCACAAACGATGGCCTGTTTCCAGGGGTAAGTAAAGTCAGCTGCCCAGGTGCCTGATGTCAGTTTGTAGGAGGCCTTTGGCCCTCCAAGGGAAGCAAGTCTTCCAGGTTGTGGCAGCTTGCATCTGGAAGAAATCCTGTTCCGTTTGGGATTGTAGGTGGCCGAGGCCAGGTGCCCGGCAGAGGGAGTTGGGCACAAATGATGGCCTCTATCCTGCGGAAAGTAAAGTCAGCTGCCCAGGTGCCTGATGTCAGTTTGTAGGAGACCTTTGGCCCTCATAGGGAAGCTAGTCTTCCAGTTTGTGGAAGCTTGCATCTGGAAGAAATCCTGTTTTGTTCGGGATTGTAGGTGGCCGAGGCCAGGTTCCCGGCAGAGGGAGTTGGGCACAAAGGATGGCCTGTTTCCAGGGTTAAGTAAAGTCAGCTGCCCAGGTGCCTGATGTCAGTTTGTAGGAGGCGTTTGGCCCTCCAACGGAAGACAGGCTTCCAGCTTGTGGCAGCTTGCATCTGGAAGAAATCCTTTTCCGTTTGGGATCGTAGGTGGCCGGAGCCGGGTGCCCGGCTAAGGGAGTAGGGAACAAAGGATGGCCTGTTTCCAGGGGTAAGTAATATCATCTCCCCAGGTGCCTGATGTCAGTTTGTAGGAGGCCTTTGGCCCTCCAAGGGAAGCCAGGCTTCCATCTTTTGGCAGCTTTCATCTGGAAGAAATCCTGTTCTGTTTGGGATCGTAGGTGGCCGAGGCCAGGTGCCCGGCAGAGGGAGTTGGGCACAAAGGTTGGCCTGTTTCCAGGGGTAAGTAAAGTCAGCTGCCCAGGTGCCTGATGTCAGTTTGTAGGAGGCCTTTGGCCCTCCAAGGGAAGCTAGTCTTCCAGTTCGTGGAAGCTTGCATCTGGAAGAAATGCTGTTCCGTTCGGGATTGTAGGTGGCCGAGGCCTGGTGCCCGGCAGAGGGAGTTGGGCACAAAGGATGGCCTGTTTCCAGGGGTAAGTAAAGTCAGCTGCCCAGGTGCCTGATGTCAGTTTATAGGAGGCCTTTGGCCCTCCAAGGGAATCTAGTCTTCCAGTTTGTGGCAGCTCGCATCTGGAAGAAATCCTGTTCCGTTCGGGATTGTAGGTGGCCGAGGCCAGGTGCCCGGAAGAGGGAGTTGGGCCCAACGGATGGCCTGTTTCCAGGGGTAAGTAAAGTCAGCTGCCCAGGTGCCTTGTGTCAGTTTGTAGGAGGCCTTTGGCCCTCCAAGAGAAGCTAGTCTTCCAGTTTGTGGCAGCTTGCATCTGGAAGAAATCCTGTTTTGTTCGGGATTGTAGGTGGCCGAGGCCAGGTGCCCGGCAGAGGGAGTCTGGCACAAAGGATGGCCTGTTTCCAGGGGTAAGTAAAGTCAGCTGCCCAGGTGCCTGATGTCAGTTTGTAGGAGGCCTTTGCCCCTCCATGGGAAGTCTGGCTTCCTGCTTGTGGCAGCTTGCATCTGGAAGAAATGCTGTTCCGTTCGGGATTGTAGGTGGCCGAGGCCAGGTGCCCGGCAAAGGGAGTTGGGCACAAAGGATGGCCTGTTTCCAGGGGTAAGTAAACTCAGCTGCCCAGGTGCCTGATGTCAGTTTGTAGGAGGCCTTTGGGCCTCCAAGGGAAGCTAGTCTTTCAGTTTCTGGCAGCTTGCATCTGGAAGAAATCCTGTTCTGTTCGGGATTGTAGGTGGCCAAGGCCAGGTGCCCGGCAAAGGGAGTTAGGCACAAATGATGGCCTGTTTCCAGGGGTAAGTAATATCATCTGCCCAGGTGCCTGATGTCAGTTTGTAGGAGGCCTTTGGCCCTCCAAGGGAAGCCAGGCTTCCAGCTTGTGGCACCTTGCATCTGGAAGAAATCCTGTTCTGTTTGGGATCGTAGGTGGCCGAGGCCAGGTGCCCGGCAGAGGGAGTTGGGCACAAAGGATGGCCTGTTTCCAGGGGTAAGTAAAGTCAGCTGCCCAGGTGCCTTGTGTCAGTTTGTAGGAGGCCTTTGGCCCTCCAAGGGAAGCCAGTCTTCCAGTTTGTGGCAGCTTGCATCTGGAAGAAATCCTGTTCCGTTCGGTATTGTAGGTGGCCGAGGCCTGGTGCCCGGCAGATGGAGTTGGGCACAAACGATGGCCTGTTTCCAGGGGTAAGTAAAGTCAGCTGCCCAGGTGCCTGATGTCAGTTTGTAGGAGGCCTTTGGCCCTCCAAGGGAAGCAAGTCTTCCAGGTTGTGGCAGCTTGCATCTGGAAGAAATGCTGTTCCGTTTGGGATTGTAGGTGGCTGAGGCCAGGTGCCCGGCAGAGGGAGTTGGGCACAAATGATGGACTCTTTCCTGCGGAAAGTAAAGTCAGCTGCCCAGGTGCCTGATGTCAGCTTATAGGAGACCTTTGGCCCTCATAGAGAAGCTATTCTTCCAGTTTGTGGCAGCTTGCATCTGGAAGAAATCCTGTTTTGTTCGGGATTGTAGGTGGCCGAGGCCAGGTTCCCGGCAGAGGGAGTTGGGCACAAAGGATGGCCTGTTTCCAGGGTTAAGTAAAGTCAGCTGCCCAGGTGCCTGATGTCAGTTTGTAGGAGGCGTTTGGCCCTCCAACGGAAGACAGGTTTCCAGCTTGTGGCAGCTTGCATCTGGAAGAAATCCTTTTCCGTTTGGGATCGTAGGTGGCCGGAGCCGGGTGCCCGGCTAAGGGAGTAGGGAACAAAGGATGGCCTATTTCCAGGGGTAAGTAATATCATCTCCCCAGGTGCCTGATGTCAGTTTGTAGGAGGCCTTTGGCCCTCCAAGGGAAGCCAGGCTTCCAGCTTGTGGCAGCTTGCATCTGGAAGAAATCCTGTTCCGTTCGGGATTGTAGGTTGCTGGAGCTGGGTGCCCGGCTGAGGGAGTTTGGAACAAAGGATGGCCGGTTTATAGGAGTAAGTAAAGTCAGCTGCCCAGGTGCCTGGTGTCAGTTTGTAGGAGGCCTTTGGCCCTCTAAGGGAAGCTAGGCTTCCAGTTTGTGGCAGCTTGCATCTGGAAGAAATCCTGTTCCATTTGGGATCGTCGGTGGCCGAGGCCTGATGCCAGGCTGAGGGAGTTGGGCACAAATGATGGCCTGTTTCCAGGGGTAAGTAAAGTCAGCTGCCCAGGTG
>NW_027095236.1:0-28361 GCF_029207755.1 Chamaea fasciata | reverse complement strand
TCCAGATGCAAGCTGCCACAAGCTGGGAAGCCTGGCTTCACTTGGAGGGCCAAAGGCCTCCTAAAACTTACATCAGGCACCTGGGAGCTGACTTTACTTACCCCTGGAAACAGGCCATCCTTTGTTTCCAACTCCCTCTGCCGGGCACCAGGCCTCACCCACCTACAATCCCGAACGGAAAAGGATTTCTTCCAGATGCAAGCTGCCACAAGCAGGAAGCCTGGCTTCCGTTGGAGCGCCAAAGGCCTCCTACAAACTGACATCAGGCACCTGGGCCGCTGACTTTACTTAGCCCTGGAAACAGGCCATCCTTTGTGCCCAACTCCCTCTGCCGGGCACCTGGCCTCGGCCACCTACAATCCCGAACGAAACAGGATTTCTTCCAGATGCAAGCTGCCACAAGCAGGAAACCTGGCTTCCCATGGAGGGCCAAAGGCCTCCTACAAACTGACATCAGGCACCTGGGCAGCTGACTGTACTTACCCCTGGAAACAGCCCATCCTTTGTGCCCAACTCCCTCAGCGGGCACACAGCTCTGGCCACCTACAATCCCGAACAGAACAGGGATTTCTTCCAGATGCAAGCTGCCACAAGCAGGAAGCCTGCTTCCGTTGGAGCGCCAAAGGCCTCCTACAAACTGACATCAGGCACCTGGGCCGCTGACTTTACTTACCCCTGGAAACAGGCCATCCTTTCTGCCCAACTCCCTCAGCCGGGCACCAGGCCTTGGCCACCTATAATCCCGAACGGAACAGGATTTCTTCCAGATGCAAGCTGCCACAAGCAGGAAACCTGGCTTATCATGGAGGGCCAAAGGCCTCCTACAAACTGACATCAGGCACCTGGGCAGCTGACTTTACTTACCCCTGGAAACAGGCCATCCTTTGTGCCCAACTCCCTCTGCCGGGCACCAGGCCTCACCCACCTACAATCCCGAACGGAAAAGGATTTCTTCCAGATGCAAGCTGCCACAAGCAGGAAGCCTGGCTTCCGTTGGAGCGCCAAAGGCCTCCTACAAACTGACATCAGGCACCTGGGCCGCTGACTTTCCTTACCCCTGGAAACAGGCCATCCTTTGTGCCCAACTCCCTCTGCCGGGCACCTTGGCATCGGCCACCTACAATCCCGAACGAAACAGGATTTCTTCCCGATGCAAGCTGCCACAAGCTGGAAGCCTGGCTTCCCATGGAGGACCAAAGGCCTCCTAAAAACTGACATCAGGCACCTGGGCAGCTGACTGTACTTACCCCTGGAAACAGCCCATCCTTTGTGCCCAACTCCCTCAGCGGGCACACAGCTCCGGCCACCTACAATCTTGAACGGAACAGGATTTCTTCCAGATGCAAGCTGCCACAAGCAGGAAGCCTGGCTTCCGTTGGAGCGCCAAAGGCCTCCTACAAACTGACATCAGGCACCTGGGCAGCTGATCTTACTTACCCCTGGAAACAGGCCATCCTTTGTGTCCAACTCCCTCAGCCGGGCACCCAGGTCCAGCCACCTACAATCCCGAACGGAACAGCATTTTTTCCAGATGCAAGTTGCCACAAGCAGGCAGCCTGGCTTCCCATGGAGGGCCAAAGGCCTCCTACAAACTGACATCAGGCACCTAGACAGCTGACTTTACTTACCCCTGGAAACAGGCCATCCTTTGTGCCCAACTCCCCTCTGCCGGGCACCTGGCCTCGGCCACCTACAATCCCGAACGAAACAGGATTTCTTCCAGATGCAAGCTGCCACAAGCAGGAAACCTGGCTTCCCATGGAGGGCCAAAGGCCTCCTACAAACTGACATCAGGCACCTGGGCAGCTGACTGTACTTACCCCTGGAAACAGCCCATCCTTTGTGCCCAACTCCCTCAGCCGGGCACACAGCTCTGGCCACCTACAATCCCGAACAGAACAGGATTTCTTCCAGATGCAAGCTGCCACAAGCAGGAAGCCTGGCTTCCGTTGGAGCGCCAAAGGCCTCCTACAAACTGACATCAGGCACCTGGGCCGCTGACTTTACTTACCCCTGGAAACAGGCCATCCTTTGTGCCCAACTCCCTCTGCCGGGCACCAGGCCTTGGCCACCTATAATCCCGAACGGAACAGTATTTCTTCCAGATGCAAGCTGCCACAAGCAGGAAACCTGGCTTATCATGGAGGGCCAAAGGCCTCCTACAAACTGACATCAGGCACCTGGGCAGCTGACTTTACTTACCCCTGGAAACAGCCCATCCTTTGTGTCCAACTCCCTCTGCCGGGCACCCAGCTCCAGCCACCTACAATCCCGAACGGAACAGGATTTCTTCCAGATGCAAGCTGCCACAAGCAGGAAGCCTGGTTTCACTTGGAGGGCCAAAGGCCTTCTACAAACTGACATCAGGCACCTGGCCAGCTGACTTTACTTTCCTCATGAAACAGGCCATCATTTGTGCCCAACTCCCTCTGCCGGGCACCATGCCTCGGCCACCTACATTCCCGAACGGAACAGGATTTCTTCCAGATGCAAGCTGCCACAAACTGGAAGCCTGGCTTCCCTTGGAAGGCCAAAGTCCTCCTACAAACTGACATCAGGCACCTGGGCAGCTGACTTTACTTACCCCTGGAAATAAGGAATCCTTTGTGCCCCACTCCCTCAGCCGGGCACACAACTCCGGCCACCTACAATCCCGAACAGAACAGGATTTCTTCCAGATGCAAGCTTCCACAAGCAGGAAGCCTGGCTTCCGTTGGAGCGCCAAAGGCCTCCTACAAACTGACATCAGGCACCTGGGCAGCTGATCTTACTTACCCCTGGAAACAGGCCATCCTTTGTGTCCAACTCCCTCAGCCGGGCACCCAGGTCCAGCCACCTACAATCCCGAACGGAACAGCATTTCTTCCAGATGCAAGTTGCCACAAGCAGGCAGCCTGGCTTCCCATGGAGGGCCAAAGGCCTCCTACAAACTGACATCAGGCACCTGGGCAGCTGACTTTACTTACCCCTGGAAACAGGCCATCCTTTGTGCCCAACTCCCTCTGCCGGGCACCAGGCCTCGGCCACCTACAATCCCGAATAGAACAGGATTACTTCCCGATGCAAGCTGCCACAAGATGGAAACGTGGCTACACTTGGAGGGCCAAAGGCCTCCTACAAACTGACATCAGGCACCTGGGCAGCTGACTTTACTTACCCCTGGAAACAGGCCATCCTTTGTGCCCAACTCAATCTGCCGGGCACCTGGCATCGGCCACCTACAATCCCGAACGGAACAGGATTTCTTCCAGATGCAAGCTGCCACAAGCTGGAAGCCTGGATTCCCTTGGAAGACCAAAGGCCTCCTACAAGCTTACATCATGCACCTGGGCAGCTGACTTTACTTTCCTCATGAAACAGGCCATCCTTTGTGCCCAACTCCCTCTGCCGGGCACCTGGCCTCGGCCACCTACAATCCCGAACGGAACAGCATTTCTTCCAGATGCAAACTGCCACAAACTGGAAGACTTGCTTCCGTTGGAGGGCCAAAGGTCACCTACAAAATGACATCAGGCACCTGGGCAGCTGACTTTACTTACTCCTGGAAACAGGTCATCCTTTGTTCCCTACTCCCCCAGCCGGGCATATAGCTCCGGCCACCTACAATCCCGAAGGAAACAGGATTTCTTCCAGATGCAAGCTGCCACAGGCAGGAAGCCTGGCTTCCCATGGAGGGCCAAAGGCCTCCTACAAACTGACATCAGGCACCTGGCCAGCTGACTTTATTTTCCTCATGAAACAGGCCATCATTTGTGCCCAACTCTCTCTGCCGGGCACCTGGCCTCGGCCACCTACAATCCCGAATGGAACAGGATTTCTTCCAGATGCAAGCTGCCACAAACTGGAAACCTGGCTTCCCACGGAGAGCCAAAGGCCTCCTACAAACTGACATCAGGCACCTGGGCAGCTGACTGTACTTACCCCTGGAAACAGCCCATCCTTTGTGCCCAACTCCCTCTGTCGGGCACCCAGCTCCGGCCACCTACAATCCCGAACAGAACAGGATTTCTTCCAGATGCAAGCTGCCACAAGCAGGAAGCCTGGCTTCCGTTGGAGCGCCAAAGGCCTCCTACAAACTGACATCAGGCACCTGGGCCGCTGACTTTACTTACCCCTGGAAACAGCCCATCCTTTGTGCCCAACTCCCTCTGCCGGGCACCTGGCCTCGGCCACCTACAATCCCGAAAGGACCAGGAGTTCTTCCAGATGGAAGCTGCCACAAGCTGGAAACGTGGCTTCACTTGGAGGGCCAAAGGCCTCCTACAAACTGACATCAGGCACCTGGGCAGCTGACTTTACTTACCCCTGGAAACAGGCCATCCTTTGTGCCCAACTCCCTCTGCCGGGCACCAGGCCTTGGCCACCTATAATCCCGAACGGAACAGTATTTCTTCCAGATGCAAGCTGCCACAAGCAGGAAACCTGGCTTATCATGGAGGGCCAAAGGCCTCCTACAAACTGACATCAGGCACCTGGGCAGCTGACTTTACTTACCCCTGGAAACAGGCCATCCTTTGTGCCCAACTCCCTCTGCCGGGCACCAGGCCTCGGCCACCTACAATCCCGAATAGAACAGGATTACTTCCCGATGCAAGCTGCTACAACTTGGAAGCCAGGCTTTCCATGCAGGACCAATAGCCACCTGCAAACTGACATCAGGCACCTGGGCAGCTGACTTTACTTACCCCTGGAAACAGCCCATCTTTTGTGTCTCACTCCCTCTGCCGGGCACCCAGCTCCGGCCACCTACAATCCCGAACGGAACAGGATTTCTTCCAGATGCAAGCTGCCACAAGCAGGAAGCCTGGCTTTCCATGGAGGGCCAAAGGCCTCCTACAAACTGACATCAGGCACCTAGACAGCTGACTTTACTTACCCCTGGAAACAGCCCATCCTTTGTGCCCAACTCCTTCTGCTGGGCACCTGGCCTCGGCCACCTACAATCCCGAACGAAACAGGATTTCTTCCAGATGCAAGCTGCCACAAGCTGGAAGCCTGGCTTCACTTGGAGGGCCAAAGGCATCCTAAAAACTTACATCAGGCACCTGGGGAGCTGACTTTACTTACCCCTGGAAACAGCCCATCCTTTGTGCCCAACTCCCTCTGCCGGGCACCAGGCCTCACCCACCTACAATCCCGAACGGAAAAGGATTTCTTCCAGATGCAAGCTGCCACAAACAGGAAGACAAGCTTCCCTTGGAGGGCCAAAGGCCTCCTACAAACTGACATCAGGCACCTAGACAGCTGACTTTACTTACCCCTGGAAAGAGGCCATCCTTTGTGCCCAACTCCCTCTGCCGGGCACCTGGCCTCGGCCACCTACAATCCCGAACGAAACAGGATTTCTTCCAGATGCAAGCTGCCACAAGCAGGAAACCTGGCTTCCCATGGAGGGCCAAAGGCCTCCTACAAACTGACATCAGGCACCTGGGCAGCTGACTGTACTTACCCCTGGAAACAGCCCATCCTTTGTGCCCAACTCCCTCAGCCGGGCACACAGCTCTGGCCACCTACAATCCCGAACAGAACAGGATTTCTTCCAGATGCAAGCTGCCACAAGCAGGAAGCCTGGCTTCCGTTGGAGCGCCAAAGGCCTCCTACAAACTGACATCAGGCACCTGGGCCGCTGACTTTACTTACCCCTGGAAACAGGCCATCCTTTGTGCCCAACTCCCTCTGCCGGGCACCAGGCCTTGGCCACCTATAATCCCGAACGGAACAGGATTTCTTCCAGATGCAAGCTGCCACAAGCAGGAAACCTGGCTTATCATGGAGGGCCAAAGGCCTCCTACAAACTGACATCAGGCACCTGGGCAGCTGACTTTACTTACCCCTGGAAACAGCCCATCCTTTGTGTCCAACTCCCTCTGCCGGGCACCCAGCTCCGGCCACCTACAATCCCGAACGGAACAGGATTTCTTCCAGATGCAAGCTGCCACAAGCAGGAAGCCTGGCTTCACTTGGAGGGCCAAAGGCCTCCTACAAACTGACATCAGGCACCTGGGCAGCTGACTTTACTTACCCCTGGAAACAGCCCATCCTTTGTGCCCAACTCCCTCTGCTGGGCACTTGGCCTCGGCCACCTACAATCCCGAACGAAACAGGATTTCTTCCAGATGCAAGCTGCCACAAGCTGGAAGCCTGGCTTCACTTGGAGGGCCAAAGGCCTCCTAAAACTTACATCAGGCACCTGGGGAGCTGACTTTACTTACCCCTGGAAACAGGCCATCCTTTGTTTCCAACTCCCTCTGCCGGGCACCAGGCCTCACCCACCTACAATCCCGAACGGAAAAGGATTTCTTCCAGATGCAAGCTGCCACAAGCAGGAAGCCTGGCTTCCGTTGGAGCGCCAAAGGCCTCCTACAAACTGACATCAGGCACCTGGGCCGCTGACTTTACTTAGCCCTGGAAACAGGCCATCCTTTGTGCCCAACTCCCTCTGCCGGGCACCTGGCCTCGGCCACCTACAATCCCGAACGAAACAGGATTTCTTCCAGATGCAAGCTGCCACAAGCAGGAAACCTGGCTTCCCATGGAGGGCCAAAGGCCTCCTACAAACTGACATCAGGCACCTGGGCAGCTGACTGTACTTACCCCTGGAAACAGCCCATCCTTTGTGCCCAACTCCCTCAGCCGGGCACACAGCTCTGGCCACCTACAATCCCGAACAGAACAGGATTTCTTCCAGATGCAAGCTGCCACAAGCAGGAAGCCTGGCTTCCGTTGGAGCGCCAAAGGCCTCCTACAAACTGACATCAGGCACCTGGGCCGCTGACTTTACTTACCCCTGGAAACAGGCCATCCTTTCTGCCCAACTCCCTCAGCCGGGCACCAGGCCTTGGCCACCTATAATCCCGAACGGAACAGGATTTCTTCCAGATGCAAGCTGCCACAAGCAGGAAACCTGGCTTATCATGGAGGGCCAAAGGCCTCCTACAAACTGACATCAGGCACCTGGGCAGCTGACTTTACTTACCCCTGGAAACAGGCCATCCTTTGTGCCCAACTCCCTCTGCCGGGCACCAGGCCTCACCCACCTACAATCCCGAACGGAAAAGGATTTCTTCCAGATGCAAGCTGCCACAAGCAGGAAGCCTGGCTTCCGTTGGAGCGCCAAAGGCCTCCTACAAACTGACATCAGGCACCTGGGCCGCTGACTTTCCTTACCCCTGGAAACAGGCCATCCTTTGTGCCCAACTCCCTCTGCCGGGCACCTGGCATCGGCCACCTACAATCCCGAACGAAACAGGATTTCTTCCCGATGCAAGCTGCCACAAGCTGGAAGCCTGGCTTCCCATGGAGGACCAAAGGCCTCCTAAAAACTGACATCAGGCACCTGGGCAGCTGACTGTACTTACCCCTGGAAACAGCCCATCCTTTGTGCCCAACTCCCTCAGCCGGGCACACAGCTCCGGCCACCTACAATCTTGAACGGAACAGGATTTCTTCCAGATGCAAGCTGCCACAAGCAGGAAGCCTGGCTTCCGTTGGAGCGCCAAAGGCCTCCTACAAACTGACATCAGGCACCTGGGCAGCTGATCTTACTTACCCCTGGAAACAGGCCATCCTTTGTGTCCAACTCCCTCAGCCGGGCACCCAGGTCCAGCCACCTACAATCCCGAACGGAACAGCATTTTTTCCAGATGCAAGTTGCCACAAGCAGGCAGCCTGGCTTCCCATGGAGGGCCAAAGGCCTCCTACAAACTGACATCAGGCACCTAGACAGCTGACTTTACTTACCCCTGGAAACAGGCCATCCTTTGTGCCCAACTCCCTCTGCCGGGCACCTGGCCTCGGCCACCTACAATCCCGAACGAAACAGGATTTCTTCCAGATGCAAGCTGCCACAAGCAGGAAACCTGGCTTCCCATGGAGGGCCAAAGGCCTCCTACAAACTGACATCAGGCACCTGGGCAGCTGACTGTACTTACCCCTGGAAACAGCCCATCCTTTGTGCCCAACTCCCTCAGCCGGGCACACAGCTCTGGCCACCTACAATCCCGAACAGAACAGGATTTCTTCCAGATGCAAGCTGCCACAAGCAGGAAGCCTGGCTTCCGTTGGAGCGCCAAAGGCCTCCTACAAACTGACATCAGGCACCTGGGCCGCTGACTTTACTTACCCCTGGAAACAGGCCATCCTTTGTGCCCAACTCCCTCTGCCGGGCACCAGGCCTTGGCCACCTATAATCCCGAACGGAACAGTATTTCTTCCAGATGCAAGCTGCCACAAGCAGGAAACCTGGCTTATCATGGAGGGCCAAAGGCCTCCTACAAACTGACATCAGGCACCTGGGCAGCTGACTTTACTTACCCCTGGAAACAGCCCATCCTTTGTGTCCAACTCCCTCTGCCGGGCACCCAGCTCCAGCCACCTACAATCCCGAACGGAACAGGATTTCTTCCAGATGCAAGCTGCCACAAGCAGGAAGCCTGGTTTCACTTGGAGGGCCAAAGGCCTTCTACAAACTGACATCAGGCACCTGGCCAGCTGACTTTACTTTCCTCATGAAACAGGCCATCATTTGTGCCCAACTCCCTCTGCCGGGCACCATGCCTCGGCCACCTACATTCCCGAACGGAACAGGATTTCTTCCAGATGCAAGCTGCCACAAACTGGAAGCCTGGCTTCCCTTGGAAGGCCAAAGTCCTCCTACAAACTGACATCAGGCACCTGGGCAGCTGACTTTACTTACCCCTGGAAATAAGGAATCCTTTGTGCCCCACTCCCTCAGCCGGGCACACAACTCCGGCCACCTACAATCCCGAACAGAACAGGATTTCTTCCAGATGCAAGCTTCCACAAGCAGGAAGCCTGGCTTCCGTTGGAGCGCCAAAGGCCTCCTACAAACTGACATCAGGCACCTGGGCAGCTGATCTTACTTACCCCTGGAAACAGGCCATCCTTTGTGTCCAACTCCGTCAGCCGGGCACCCAGGTCCAGCCACCTACAATCCCGAACGGAACAGCATTTCTTCCAGATGCAAGTTGCCACAAGCAGGCAGCCTGGCTTCCCATGGAGGGCCAAAGGCCTCCTACAAACTGACATCAGGCACCTGGGCAGCTGACTTTACTTACCCCTGGAAACAGGCCATCCTTTGTGCCCAACTCCCTCTGCCGGGCACCAGGCCTCGGCCACCTACAATCCCGAATAGAACAGGATTACTTCCCGATGCAAGCTGCCACAAGATGGAAACGTGGCTACACTTGGAGGGCCAAAGGCCTCCTACAAACTGACATCAGGCACCTGGGCAGCTGACTTTACTTACCCCTGGAAACAGGCCATCCTTTGTGCCCAACTCAATCTGCCGGGCACCTGGCATCGGCCACCTACAATCCCGAACGGAACAGGATTTCTTCCAGATGCAAGCTGCCACAAGCTGGAAGCCTGGATTCCCTTGGAAGACCAAAGGCCTCCTACAAGCTTACATCATGCACCTGGGCAGCTGACTTTACTTTCCTCATGAAACAGGCCATCCTTTGTGCCCAACTCCCTCTGCCGGGCACCTGGCCTCGGCCACCTACAATCCCGAACGGAACAGCATTTCTTCCAGATGCAAACTGCCACAAACTGGAAGACTTGCTTCCGTTGGAGGGCCAAAGGTCACCTACAAAATGACATCAGGCACCTGGGCAGCTGACTTTACTTACTCCTGGAAACAGGTCATCCTTTGTTCCCTACTCCCCCAGCCGGGCATATAGCTCCGGCCACCTACAATCCCGAAGGAAACAGGATTTCTTCCAGATGCAAGCTGCCACAGGCAGGAAGCCTGGCTTCCCATGGAGGGCCAAAGGCCTCCTACAAACTGACATCAGGCACCTGGCCAGCTGACTTTATTTTCCTCATGAAACAGGCCATCATTTGTGCCCAACTCTCTCTGCCGGGCACCTGGCCTCGGCCACCTACAATCCCGAATGGAACAGGATTTCTTCCAGATGCAAGCTGCCACAAACTGGAAACCTGGCTTCCCACGGAGAGCCAAAGGCCTCCTACAAACTGACATCAGGCACCTGGGCAGCTGACTGTACTTACCCCTGGAAACAGCCCATCCTTTGTGCCCAACTCCCTCTGTCGGGCACCCAGCTCCGGCCACCTACAATCCCGAACAGAACAGGATTTCTTCCAGATGCAAGCTGCCACAAGCAGGAAGCCTGGCTTCCGTTGGAGCGCCAAAGGCCTCCTACAAACTGACATCAGGCACCTGGGCCGCTGACTTTACTTACCCCTGGAAACAGCCCATCCTTTGTGCCCAACTCCCTCTGCCGGGCACCTGGCCTCGGCCACCTACAATCCCGAAAGGACCAGGAGTTCTTCCAGATGGAAGCTGCCACAAGCTGGAAACGTGGCTTCACTTGGAGGGCCAAAGGCCTCCTACAAACTGACATCAGGCACCTGGGCAGCTGACTTTACTTACCCCTGGAAACAGGCCATCCTTTGTGCCCAACTCCCTCTGGCGGGCACCTGGCCTCGGCCACCTACAATCCCGAAAGGACCAGGATTTCTTCCAGATGCAAGCTGCCACAAACTGGAAGCCTGGCTTCCCTTGGAGGGCCAAAAGCCTCCTACAAACTTACAACAGGCGCCTGGGGAGCTGAATTTACTTACCCCAGGAAAGAGGCCATCCTTTGTGCCCAACTCCCTCTGCCGGGCACCAGGCCTTGGCCACCTACAATCCCGAACGGAACAGGATTTCTTCCAGATGCAAGCTGCCACAAGCAGGAAATCTGGCTTCCCATGGAGGGCCAAAGGCCTCCTACAAACTGACATCAGGCACCTGGGCAGCTGATCTTACTTACCCCTGGAAACAGGCCATCTTTTGTGTCCAACTCCCTCAGCCGGGCACCCAGGTCCAGCCAGCTACAATCCCGAACAGAACAGCATTTCTTCCAGATGCAAGCTGCCACAAGCAGGCAGCCTGGCTTCCCATGGCGGGCCAAAGGCCTCCTACAAACTGACATCAGGCACCTGGGCAGCTGACTTTACTTACCCCTGGAAACAAGTCATCCTTTGTGTCCAACTCCCCCAGCCGGGCACCTAGCTCCAACCACCTACAATCCCAAACGAAACAGGATTACTTCCCGATGTAAGCTGCCACAACCTGGAAGCCTGGCTTTCCATGGAGGACCAATAGCCACCTGCAAACTGACATCAGGCACCTGGGCAGCTGACTGTACTTACCCCTGGAAACAGCCCATCCTTTGTGCCCAACTCCCTCAGCCGGGCACACAGCTCCGGCCACCTACAATCCCGAACAGAACAGGATTTCTTCCAGATGCAAGCTGCCACAAGCAGGAAGCCTGGCTTCCGTTGGAGCGCCAAAGGCCTCCTACAAACTGACATCAGGCACCTGGGCAGCTGACTTTACTTACCCCTGGAAACAGCCCATCCTTTGTGCCCAACTCCCTCTGCCGGGCACCTGGCCTCGGCCACCTACAATCCCGAATGGAACAGGAGTTCTTCCAGATGCAAGCTGCCACAAGCTGGAAACGTGGCTTCACTTGGAGGGCCAAAGGCCTCCTACAAACTGACATCAGGCACCTGGGCAGCTGACTTTACTTACCTCTGGAAACAGGCCATCCTTTGTGCCCAACTCCCTTTGCCGGGCACCAGGCCTTGGCCACCTACAATCCCGAACGGAACAGGATTTCTTCCAGATGCAAGCTGCCACAAGCAGGAAACCTGGCTTCCCATGGAGGGCCAAAGGCCTCCTACAAACTGACATCAGGCACCTTGGCAGCTGATCTTACTTACCCCTGGAAACAGGCCATCCTTTGTGTCCAACTCCCTCAGCCGGGCACCCAGCTCCAGCCAGCTACAATCCCGAACGGAACAGCATTTCTTCCAGATGCAAGCTGCCACAAGCAGGCAGCCTGGCTTCCCATGGAGGGCCAAAGGTCTCCTACAAACTGACATCAGGCACCTGGGCAGCTGACTTTACTTACCCCTGGAAACAGGCCATCCTTTGTGCCCAACTCCCTCTCCTGGGCACCTGGCCTCGGCCACCTTCAATCCAGAACCGAATAGCATTTCTTCCAGATGCAAGCTGCCACAAGCAGGAAGCCTGGCTTCCCATGGAGGGCCAAAGGCCTCCTACAAACTGACATCAGGCACCTGGGCAGCTGACTTTACTTACCCCTGGAAACAGCCCATCCTTTGTGCCCAACTCCCTCAGCCGGGCAACTGGCCTCGGCCACCGACAATCCCGAACGGAACAGGATTTCTTCCAGATGCAAGCTGCCACAAACTGGAAGACTTGCATCCGTTTGAGGGCCAAAGGTCACCTACAAACTGACATCAGGCATCTGGGCAGCTGACTTTACTTACTCCTGGAAACAGGTCATCCTTTGTTCCCTACTCCCCCAGCCGGGCATATAACTCCGGCCACCTACAATCCCGAACGAAACATGATTTCTTCCAGATGCAAGCTGCCACAAGCAGGAAGCCTGGCTTCCCATGGAGGGCCAAAGGCCTCCTACAAACTGAGATCAGGCACCTGGCCAGCTGACTTTACTTACCCCTGGAAACAGGTCATCCTTTGTTCCCAACTCCCCCAGCCGGGCATATAGCTCCGGCCAAATACAATCCCGAACGAAACAGGATTTCTCCCAGATGCAAGCTGCCACAAACTGGAAGCCTGGCTTCCCTTGGAAGGCCAAAGGCCTCCTACAAACTGACATCAGGCACCTGGGCAGCAGACTTTACTTACCCCTGGAAACAGGCCATCCTTTGTGCCCAACTCCCTCTGCTGGGCACCTGGCCTCGGCCACCTACAATCCCGAACGAAACAGGCTTTCTTCCAGATGCAAGCTGCCACAAACTGGAAGCCTGGCTTCACTTAAAGGTCCAAAGGCCTCCTAAAAACTTACATCAGGCACCTGGGGAGCTGACTTTACTTACCCCTTGAAACAGGCCATCCTTTGTGCCAAACTCCCTCTGCCGGGCACCAGGCCTTGGCCACCTACAATCCCGAACGGAATAGGATTTCTTCCAGATGCAAGCTGCCACAAGCAGGAAACCTGGCTTCCCATGGAGGGCCAAAGGCCTCCTACAAACTGACATCAGGCACCTGGGCAGCTGACTTTACTTACCCCTGGAAACAGCCCATCCTTTGTGCCCAACTCCCTCTGCCGGGCACCAGGCCTCGGCCACCTACAATCCCGAACAGAACAGGATTACTTCCCGATGCAAGCTGCCAGAACCTGGAAGCCTGGCTTCCCATGGAGGACCAATAGCCACCTGCAAACTGACATCAGGCACCTGGGCAGCTGACTTTACTTACCCCTGGAAACAGCCCATCCTTTGTGCCCAACTCCCTCTGCCGGGCACCTGGCTTCGGCCACCTACAATCCCAAACGGAACAGGATTTCTTCCAGATGTAAGCTGCCACAAACTGGAAGACTTGCTTCCGTTGGAGGGCCAAAGGTCACCTACAAACAGACATCAGGCACCTGGGCAGCTGACTTTACTTACCCCTGGAAACAGGCCATCCTTTGTGCCCAACTCCCTCAGCTGGGCACCCAGCTCCGGCCACCTACAATCCCGAACGGAACAGGATTTCTTCCAGATGCAAGCTGCCTTGAAAAGGAAGACTAGCTTCCCTTGGAGGGACAAAGGCCTCCTACAAACTGACATCAGGCACCTGGGCAGCTGACTTTACTTACCCCTGGAAACAGGCCATCCTTTGTGCCCAACTCTCTCAGCCGGGCAACTGGGCTCGGCCACCTACAATCCCGAACGGAACAGGATTTCTTCCAGATGCAGGCTGCCTTGAACAGGAAGATTTGCTTCCCTTGGAGCGACAAAGGCCTCCTACAAACTGACATCAGGCACCTGGGCAGCTGACTTTACTTACCCCTGGAAACAGGCCATCCTTTGTGCCCAACTCTCTCTGCCGGGCACCTGGCCTCGGCCACCTACAATCCCGAACGGAAGAGGATTTCTTCCAGATGCAAGCTGCCACAAACTGGAAGCCTGGATTCCCTTGGAGGGCCAAAGGCCTCCTACAAACTGACATCAGGCACCTGGCAGCTGACTTTACTTACCCCTGGAAGCAGTCCATTTTTTGTGCCCAACTCCCTCAGCCGGGCACACAGCTCTGGCCACCTACAATCCCGAACAGAACAGGATTTCTTCCAGATGCAAGCTGCCACAAGCAGGAAGCCTGGCTTCCGTTGGAGCGCCAAAGGCCTCCTACAAACTGACATCAGGCACCTGGGCCGCTGACTTTACTTACCCCTGGAAACAGGCCATCCTTTGTGCCCAACTCCCTCTGCCGGGCACCCAGCTCCGGCCACCTACAATCCCGAACGGAACAGGATTTCTTCCAGATGCAAGCTGCCACAAGCAGGAAGCCTGGCTTCACTTGGAGGGCCAAAGGCCTCCTACAAACTGACATCAGGCACCTGGGCAGCTGACTTTACTTACCCCTGGAAACAGCCCATCCTTTGTGCCCAACTCCCTCTGCTGGGCACTTGGCCTCGGCCACCTACAATCCCGAACGAAACAGGATTTCTTCCAGATGCAAGCTGCCACAAGCTGGAAGCCTGGCTTCACTTGGAGGGCCAAAGGCCTCCTAAAAACTTACATCAGGCACCTGGGGAGCTGACTTTACTTACCCCTGGAAACAGGCCATCCTTTGTTCCCAACTCCCTCTGCCGGGCACCAGGCCTCACCCACCTACAATCCCGAACGGAACAGGATTTCTTCCAGATGCAAGCTGCCACAAGCAGGAAACCTGGCTTATCATGGAGGGCCAAAGGCCTCCTACAAACTGACATCAGGCACCTGGGCAGCTGACTTTACTTACCCCTGGAAACAGCCCATCCTTTGTGTCCAACTCCCTCTGCCGGGCACCCAGCTCCGGCCACCTACAATCCCGAACGGAACAGGATTTCTTCCAGATGCAAGCTGCCACAAGCAGGAAGCCTGGTTTCACTTGGAGGGCCAAAGGCCTCCTACAAACTGACATCAGGCACCTGGGCAGCTGACTTTACTTACCCCTGGAAACAGCCCATCCTTTGTGCCCAACTCCCTCTGCTGGGCACTTGGCCTCGGCCACCTACAATCCCGAACGAAACAGGATTTCTTCCAGATGCAAGCTGCCACAAGCTGGAAGCCTGGCTTCACTTGGAGGGCCAAAGGCCTCCTAAAAACTTACATCAGGCACCTGGGGAGCTGACTTTACTTACCCCTGGAAACAGGCCATCCTTTGTGCCCAACTCCCTCTGCCGGGCACCAGGCCTCACCCACCTACAATCCCGAACGGAAAAGGATTTCTTCCAGATGCAAGCTGCCACAAGCAGGAAGCCTGGCTTCCGTTGGAGCGCCAAAGGCCTCCTACAAACTGACATCAGGCACCTGGGCCGCTGACTTTACTTACCCCTGGAAACAGGCCATCCTTTGTGCCCAACTCCCTCTGCCGGGCACCTGGCATCGGCCACCTACAATCCCGAACGAAACAGGATTTCTTCCCGATGCAAGCTGCCACAAGCTGGAAGCCTGGCTTCCCATGGAGGACCAAAGGCCTCCTACAAACTGACATCAGGCACCTGGGCAGCTGACTGTACTTACCCCTGGAAACAGCCCATCCTTTGTGCCCAACTCCCTCAGCCGGGCACACAGCTCCGGCCACCTACAATCCCGAACAGAACAGGATTTCTTCCAGATGCAAGCTGCCACAAGCAGGAAGCCTGGCTTCCGTTGGAGCGCCAAAGGCCTCCTACAAACTGACATCAGGCACCTGGGCCGCTGACTTTACTTACCCCTGGAAACAGGCCATCCTTTGTGCCCAACTCCCTCTGCCGGGCACCAGGCCTTGGCCACCTATAATCCCGAACGGAACAGTATTTCTTCCAGATGCAAGCTGCCACAAGCAGGAAACCTGGCTTATCATGGAGGGCCAAAGGCCTCCTACAAACTGACATCAGGCACCTGGGCAGCTGACTTTACTTACCCCTGGAAACAGGCCATCCTTTGTGCCCAACTCCCTCTGCCGGGCACCAGGCCTCGGCCACCTACAATCCCGAATACAACAGGATTACTTCCCGATGCAAGCTGCTACAACTTGGAAGCCAGGCTTTCCATGCAGGACCAATAGCCACCTGCAAACTGACATCAGGCACCTGGGCAGCTGACTTTACTTACCCCTGGAAACAGCCCATCTTTTGTGTCTCACTCCCTCTGCCGGGCACCCAGCTCCGGCCACCTACAATCCCGAACGGAACAGGATTTCTTCCAGATGCAAGCTGCCACAAGCAGGAAGCCTGGCTTTCCATGGAGGGCCAAAGGCCTCCTACAAACTGACATCAGGCACCTAGACAGCTGACTTTACTTACCCCTGGAAACAGCCCATCCTTTGTGCCCAACTCCTTCTGCTGGGCACCTGGCCTCGGCCACCTACAATCCCGAACGAAACAGGATTTCTTCCAGATGCAAGCTGCCACAAGCTGGAAGCCTGGCTTCACTTGGAGGGCCAAAGGCATCCTAAAAACTTACATCAGGCACCTGGGGAGCTGACTTTACTTACCCCTGGAAACAGCCCATCCTTTGTGCCCAACTCCCTCTGCCGGGCACCAGGCCTCACCCACCTAAAATCCCGAACGGAAAAGGATTTCTTCCAGATGCAAGCTGCCACAAACAGGAAGACAAGCTTCCCTTGGAGGGCCAAAGGCCTCCTACAAACTGACATCAGGCACCTAGACAGCTGACTTTACTTACCCCTGGAAAGAGGCCATCCTTTGTGCCCAACTCCCTCTGCCGGGCACCTGGCCTCGGCCACCTACAATCCCGAACGAAACAGGATTTCTTCCAGATGCAAGCTGCCACAAGCAGGAAACCTGGCTTCCCATGGAGGGCCAAAGGCCTCCTACAAACTGACATCAGGCACCTGGGCAGCTGACTGTACTTACCCCTGGAAACAGCCCATCCTTTGTGCCCAACTCCCTCAGCCGGGCACACAGCTCTGGCCACCTACAATCCCGAACAGAACAGGATTTCTTCCAGATGCAAGCTGCCACAAGCAGGAAGCCTGGCTTCCGTTGGAGCGCCAAAGGCCTCCTACAAACTGACATCAGGCACCTGGGCCGCTGACTTTACTTACCCCTGGAAACAGGCCATCCTTTGTGCCCAACTCCCTCTGCCGGGCACCAGGCCTTGGCCACCTATAATCCCGAACGGAACAGGATTTCTTCCAGATGCAAGCTGCCACAAGCAGGAAACCTGGCTTATCATGGAGGGCCAAAGGCCTCCTACAAACTGACATCAGGCACCTGGGCAGCTGACTTTACTTACCCCTGGAAACAGCCCATCCTTTGTGTCCAACTCCCTCTGCCGGGCACCCAGCTCCGGCCACCTACAATCCCGAACGGAACAGGATTTCTTCCAGATGCAAGCTGCCACAAGCAGGAAGCCTGGCTTCACTTGGAGGGCCAAAGGCCTCCTACAAACTGACATCAGGCACCTGGGCAGCTGACTTTACTTACCCCTGGAAACAGCCCATCATTTGTGCCCAACTCCCTCGGCTGGGCACTTGGCCTCGGCCACCTACAATCCCGAACGAAACAGGATTTCTTCCAGATGCAAGCTGCCACAAGCTGGAAGCCTGGCTTCACTTGGAGGGCCAAAGGCCTCCTAAAAACTTACATCAGGCACCTGGGGAGCTGACTTTACTTACCCCTGGAAACAGCCCATCATTTGTGCCCAACTCCCTCGGCTGGGCACTTGGCCTCGGCCACCTACAATCCCGAACGAAACAGGATTTCTTCCAGATGCAAGCTGCCACAAGCTGGAAGCCTGGCTTCACTTGGAGGGCCAAAGGCCTCCTAAAAACTTACATCAGGCACCTGGGGAGCTGACTTTACTTACCCCTGGAAACAGGCCATCCTTTGTTCCCAACTCCCTCTGCCGGGCACCAGGCCTCACCCACCTACAATCCCGAACGGAAAAGGATTTCTTCCAGATGCAAGCTGCCACAAGCAGGAAGCCTGGCTTCCGTTGGAGCGCCAAAGGCCTCCTACAAACTGACATCAGGCACCTGGGCCGCTGACTTTACTTACCCCTGGAAACAGGCCATCCTTTGTGCCCAACTCCCTCTGCCGGGCACCTGGCCTCGGCCACCTACAATCCCGAACGAAACAGGATTTCTTCCAGATGCAAGCTGCCACAAGCAGGAAACCTGGCTTCCCATGGAGGGCCAAAGGCCTCCTACAAACTGACATCAGGCACCTGGGCAGCTGACTGTACTTACCCCTGGAAACAGCCCATCCTTTGTGCCCAACTCCCTCAGCCGGGCACACAGCTCTGGCCACCTACAATCCCGAACAGAACAGGATTTCTTCCAGATGCAAGCTGCCACAAGCAGGAAGCCTGGCTTCCGTTGGAGCGCCAAAGGCCTCCTACAAACTGACATCAGGCACCTGGGCCGCTGACTTTACTTACCCCTGGAAACAGGCCATCCTTTCTGCCCAACTCCCTCTGCCGGGCACCAGGCCTTGGCCACCTATAATCCCGAACGGAACAGGATTTCTTCCAGATGCAAGCTGCCACAAGCAGGAAACCTGGCTTATCATGGAGGGCCAAAGGCCTCCTACAAACTGACATCAGGCACCTGGGCAGCTGACTTTACTTACCCCTGGAAACAGGCCATCCTTTGTGCCCAACTCCCTCTGCCGGGCACCAGGCCTCACCCACCTACAATCCCGAACGGAAAAGGATTTCTTCCAGATGCAAGCTGCCACAAGCAGGAAGCCTGGCTTCCGTTGGAGCGCCAAAGGCCTCCTACAAACTGACATCAGGCACCTGGGCCGCTGACTTTCCTTACCCCTGGAAACAGGCCATCCTTTGTGCCCAACTCCCTCTGCCGGGCACCTGGCATCGGCCACCTACAATCCCGAACGAAACAGGATTTCTTCCCGATGCAAGCTGCCACAAGCTGGAAGCCTGGCTTCCCATGGAGGACCAAAGGCCTCCTAAAAACTGACATCAGGCACCTGGGCAGCTGACTGTACTTACCCCTGGAAACAGCCCATCCTTTGTGCCCAACTCCCTCAGCCGGGCACACAGCTCCGGCCACCTACAATCTTGAACGGAACAGGATTTCTTCCAGATGCAAGCTGCCACAAGCAGGAAGCCTGGCTTCCGTTGGAGCGCCAAAGGCCTCCTACAAACTGACATCAGGCACCTGGGCAGCTGATCTTACTTACCCCTGGAAACAGGCCATCCTTTGTGTCCAACTCCCTCAGCCGGGCACCCAGGTCCAGCCACCTACAATCCCGAACGGAACAGCATTTTTTCCAGATGCAAGTTGCCACAAGCAGGCAGCCTGGCTTCCCATGGAGGGCCAAAGGCCTCCTACAAACTGACATCAGGCACCTAGACAGCTGACTTTACTTACCCCTGGAAACAGGCCATCCTTTGTGCCCAACTCCCTCTGCCGGGCACCTGGCCTCGGCCACCTACAATCCCGAACGAAACAGGATTTCTTCCAGATGCAAGCTGCCACAAGCAGGAAACCTGGCTTCCCATGGAGGGCCAAAGGCCTCCTACAAACTGACATCAGGCACCTGGGCAGCTGACTGTACTTACCCCTGGAAACAGCCCATCCTTTGTGCCCAACTCCCTCAGCCGGGCACACAGCTCTGGCCACCTACAATCCCGAACAGAACAGGATTTCTTCCAGATGCAAGCTGCCACAAGCAGGAAGCCTGGCTTCCGTTGGAGCGCCAAAGGCCTCCTACAAACTGACATCAGGCACCTGGGCCGCTGACTTTACTTACCCCTGGAAACAGGCCATCCTTTGTGCCCAACTCCCTCTGCCGGGCACCAGGCCTTGGCCACCTATAATCCCGAACGGAACAGTATTTCTTCCAGATGCAAGCTGCCACAAGCAGGAAACCTGGCTTATCATGGAGGGCCAAAGGCCTCCTACAAACTGACATCAGGCACCTGGGCAGCTGACTTTACTTACCCCTGGAAACAGCCCATCCTTTGTGTCCAACTCCCTCTGCCGGGCACCCAGCTCCAGCCACCTACAATCCCGAACGGAACAGGATTTCTTCCAGATGCAAGCTGCCACAAGCAGGAAGCCTGGCTTCCCATGGAGGGCCAAAGGCCTTCTACAAACTGACATCAGGCACCTGGCCAGCTGACTTTACTTTCCTCATGAAACAGGCCATCATTTGTGCCCAACTCCCTCTGCCGGGCACCAGGCCTCGGCCACCTACATTCCCGAACGGAACAGGATTTCTTCCAGATGCAAGCTGCCACAAACTGGAAGCCTGGCTTCCCTTGGAAGGCCAAAGTCCTCCTACAAACTGACATCAGGCACCTGGGCAGCTGACTTTACTTACCCCTGGAAATAAGGAATCCTTTGTGCCCCACTCCCTCAGCCGGGCACACAACTCCGGCCACCTACAATCCCGAACAGAACAGGATTTCTTCCAGATGCAAGCTTCCACAAGCAGGAAGCCTGGCTTCCGTTGGAGCGCCAAAGGCCTCCTACAAACTGACATCAGGCACCTGGGCAGCTGATCTTACTTACCCCTGGAAACAGGCCATCATTTGTGTCCAACTCCCTCAGCCGGGCACCCAGGTCCAGCCACCTACAATCCCGAACGGAACAGCATTTCTTCCAGATGCAAGTTGCCACAAGCAGGCAGCCTGGCTTCCCATGGAGGGCCAAAGGCCTCCTACAAACTGACATCAGGCACCTGGGCAGCTGACTTTACTTACCCCTGGAAACAGGCCATCCTTTGTGCCCAACTCCCTCTGCCGGGCACCAGGCCTCGGCCACCTACAATCCCGAATAGAACAGGATTACTTCCCGATGCAAGCTGCCACAAGATGGAAACGTGGCTACACTTGGAGGGCCAAAGGCCTCCTACAAACTGACATCAGGCACCTGGGCATCTGACTTTACTTACCCCTGGAAACAGGCCATCCTTTGTGCCCAACTCAATCTGCCGGGCACCTGGCATCGGCCACCTACAATCCCGAACGGAACAGGATTTCTTCCAGATGCAAGCTGCCACAAGCTGGAAGCCTGGATTCCCTTGGAAGACCAAAGGCCTCCTACAAGCTTACATCATGCACCTGGGCAGCTGACTTTACTTTCCTCATGAAACAGGCCATCCTTTGTGCCCAACTCCCTCTGCCGGGCACCTGGCCTCGGCCACCTACAATCCCGAACGGAACAGCATTTCTTCCAGATGCAAACTGCCACAAACTGGAAGACTTGCTTCCGTTGGAGGGCCAAAGGTCACCTACAAAATGACATCAGGCACCTGGGCAGCTGACTTTACTTACTCCTGGAAACAGGTCATCCTTTGTTCCCTACTCCCCCAGCCGGGCATATAGCTCCGGCCACCTACAATCCCGAAGGAAACAGGATTTCTTCCAGATGCAAGCTGCCACAGGCAGGAAGCCTGGCTTCCCATGGAGGGCCAAAGGCCTCCTACAAACTGACATCAGGCACCTGGCCAGCTGACTTTATTTTCCTCATGAAACAGGCCATCATTTGTGCCCAACTCTCTCTGCCGGGCACCTGGCCTCGGCCACCTACAATCCCGAATGGAACAGGATTTCTTCCAGATGCAAGCTGCCACAAACTGGAAACCTGGCTTCCCACGGAGAGCCAAAGGCCTCCTACAAACTGACATCAGGCACCTGGGCAGCTGACTGTACTTACCCCTGGAAACAGCCCATCCTTTGTGCCCAACTCCCTCTGTCGGGCACCCAGCTCCGGCCACCTACAATCCCGAACAGAACAGGATTTCTTCCAGATGCAAGCTGCCACAAGCAGGAAGCCTGGCTTCCGTTGGAGCGCCAAAGGCCTCCTACAAACTGGCATCAGGCACCTGGGCCGCTGACTTTACTTACCCCTGGAAACAGCCCATCCTTTGTGCCCAACTCCCTCTGCCGGGCACCTGGCCTCGGCCACCTACAATCCCGAAAGGACCAGGAGTTCTTCCAGATGGAAGCTGCCACAAGCTGGAAACGTGGCTTCACTTGGAGGGCCAAAGGCCTCCTACAAACTGACATCAGGCACCTGGGCAGCTGACTTTACTTACCCCTGGAAACAGGCCATCCTTTGTGCCCAACTCCCTCTGGCGGGCACCTGGCCTCGGCCACCTACAATCCCGAAAGGACCAGGATTTCTTCCAGATGCAAGCTGCCACAAACTGGAAGCCTGGCTTCCCTTGGAGGGCCAAAAGCCTCCTACAAACTTACAACAGGCGCCTGGGGAGCTGAATTTACTTACCCCAGGAAAGAGGCCATCCTTTGTGCCCAACTCCCTCTGCCGGGCACCAGGCCTTGGCCACCTACAATCCCGAACGGAACAGGATTTCTTCCAGATGCAAGCTGCCACAAGCAGGAAATCTGGCTTCCCATGGAGGGCCAAAGGCCTCCTACAAACTGACATCAGGCACCTGGGCAGCTGATCTTACTTACCCCTGGAAACAGGCCATCTTTTGTGTCCAACTCCCTCAGCCGGGCACCCAGGTCCAGCCAGCTACAATCCCGAACGGAACAGCATTTCTTCCAGATGCAAGCTGCCACAAGCAGGCAGCCTGGCTTCCCATGGCGGGCCAAAGGCCTCCTACAAACTGACATCAGGCACCTGGGCAGCTGACTTTACTTACCCCTGGAAACAAGTCATCCTTTGTGTCCAACTCCCCCAGCCGGGCACCTAGCTCCAACCACCTACAATCCCAAACGAAACAGGATTACTTCCCGATGTAAGCTGCCACAACCTGGAAGCCTGGCTTTCCATGGAGGACCAATAGCCACCTGCAAACTGACATCAGGCACCTGGGCAGCTGACTGTACTTACCCCTGGAAACAGCCCATCCTTTGTGCCCAACTCCCTCAGCCGGGCACACAGCTCCGGCCACCTACAATCCCGAACAGAACAGGATTTCTTCCAGATGCAAGCTGCCACAAGCAGGAAGCCTGGCTTCCGTTGGAGCGCCAAAGGCCTCCTACAAACTGACATCAGGCACCTGGGCAGCTGACTTTACTTACCCCTGGAAACAGCCCATCCTTTGTGCCCAACTCCCTCTGCCGGGCACCTGGCCTCGGCCACCTACAATCCCGAATGGAACAGGAGTTCTTCCAGATGCAAGCTGCCACAAGCTGGAAACGTGGCTTCACTTGGAGGGCCAAAGGCCTCCTACAAACTGACATCAGGCACCTGGGCAGCTGACTTTACTTACCTCTGGAAACAGGCCATCCTTTGTGCCCAACTCCCTTTGCCGGGCACCAGGCCTTGGCCACCTACAATCCCGAACGGAACAGGATTTCTTCCAGATGCAAGCTGCCACAAGCAGGAAACCTGGCTTCCCATGGAGGGCCAAAGGCCTCCTACAAACTGACATCAGGCACCTTGGCAGCTGATCTTACTTACCCCTGGAAACAGGCCATCCTTTGTGTCCAACTCCCTCAGCCGGGCACCCAGCTCCAGCCAGCTACAATCCCGAACGGAACAGCATTTCTTCCAGATGCAAGCTGCCACAAGCAGGCAGCCTGGCTTCCCATGGAGGGCCAAAGGTCTCCTACAAACTGACATCAGGCACCTGGGCAGCTGACTTTACTTACCCCTGGAAACAGGCCATCCTTTGTGCCCAACTCCCTCTCCTGGGCACCTGGCCTCGGCCACCTTCAATCCAGAACCGAATAGCATTTCTTCCAGATGCAAGCTGCCACAAGCAGGAAGCCTGGCTTCCCATGGAGGGCCAAAGGCCTCCTACAAACTGACATCAGGCACCTGGGCAGCTGACTTTACTTACCCCTGGAAACAGCCCATCCTTTGTGCCCAACTCCCTCAGCCGGGCAACTGGCCTCGGCCACCGACAATCCCGAACGGAACAGGATTTCTTCCAGATGCAAGCTGCCACAAACTGGAAGACTTGCATCCGTTTGAGGGCCAAAGGTCACCTACAAACTGACATCAGGCATCTGGGCAGCTGACTTTACTTACTCCTGGAAACAGGTCATCCTTTGTTCCCTACTCCCCCAGCCGGGCATATAACTCCGGCCACCTACAATCCCGAACGAAACATGATTTCTTCCAGATGCAAGCTGCCACAAGCAGGAAGCCTGGCTTCCCATGGAGGGCCAAAGGCCTCCTACAAACTGAGATCAGGCACCTGGCCAGCTGACTTTACTTACCCCTGGAAACAGGTCATCCTTTGTTCCCAACTCCCCCAGCCGGGCATATAGCTCCGGCCAAATACAATCCCGAACGAAACAGGATTTCTCCCAGATGCAAGCTGCCACAAACTGGAAGCCTGGCTTCCCTTGGAAGGCCAAAGGCCTCCTACAAACTGACATCAGGCACCTGGGCAGCAGACTTTACTTACCCCTGGAAACAGGCCATCCTTTGTGCCCAACTCCCTCTGCTGGGCACCTGGCCTCGGCCACCTACAATCCCGAACGAAACAGGCTTTCTTCCAGATGCAAGCTGCCACAAACTGGAAGCCTGGCTTCACTTAAAGGTCCAAAGGCCTCCTAAAAACTTACATCAGGCACCTGGGGAGCTGACTTTACTTACCCCTTGAAACAGGCCATCCTTTGTGCCAAACTCCCTCTGCCGGGCACCAGGCCTTGGCCACCTACAATCCCGAACGGAATAGGATTTCTTCCAGATGCAAGCTGCCACAAGCAGGAAACCTGGCTTCCCATGGAGGGCCAAAGGCCTCCTACAAACTGACATCAGGCACCTGGGCAGCTGACTTTACTTACCCCTGGAAACAGCCCATCCTTTGTGCCCAACTCCCTCTGCCGGGCACCAGGCCTCGGCCACCTACAATCCCGAACAGAACAGGATTACTTCCCGATGCAAGCTGCCAGAACCTGGAAGCCGGGCTTTCCATGGAGGACCAATAGCCACCTGCAAACTGACATCAGGCACCTGGGCAGCTGACTTTACTTACCCCTGGAAACAGGCCATCCTTTGTGCCCAACTCCCTCTGCCGGGCACCTGGCTTCGGCCACCTACAATCCCAAACGGAACAGGATTTCTTCCAGATGTAAGCTGCCACAAACTGGAAGACTTGCTTCCGTTGGAGGGCCAAAGGTCACCTACAAACAGACATCAGGCACCTGGGCAGCTGACTTTACTTACCCCTGGAAACAGGCCATCCTTTGTGCCCAACTCCCTCATCTGGGCACCCAGCTCCGGCCACCTACAATCCCGAACGGAACAGGATTTCTTCCAGATGCAAGCTGCCTTGAACTGGAAGACTAGCTTCCCTTGGAGGGACAAAGGCCTCCTACAAACTGACATCAGGCACCTGGGCAGCTGACTTTACTTACCCCTGGAAACAGGCCATCCTTTGTGCCCAACTCTCTCAGCCGGGCACCTGGCCTCGGCCACCTACAATCCCGAACGGAACAGGATTTCTTCCAGATGCAGGCTGCCTTGAACAGGAAGATTTGCTTCCCTTGGAGCGACAAAGGCCTCCTACAAACTGACATCAGGCACCTGGGCAGCTGACTTTACTTACCCCTGGAAACAGGCCATCCTTTGTGCCCAACTCTCTCTGCCGGGCACCTGGCCTCGGCCACCTACAATCCCGAACGGAAGAGGATTTCTTCCAGATGCAAGCTGCCACAAACTGGAAGCCTGGATTCCCTTGGAGGGCCAAAGGCCTCCTACAAACTGACATCAGGCACCTGGCAGCTGACTTTACTTACCCCTGGAAGCAGTCCATTTTTTGTGTCCAACTCCCTCAGCCGGGCACCCAGCTCCGGCCAACTACAATCCCGAACGAAACAGGATTTCTTCCAGATGCAACCTGCCACAAGCACGAAGCCTGGCTTCCCATGGAGGGCCAAAGGCCTCCTACAAACTGACATCAGGCACCTGGGCAGCTGACTTTACTTACCCCTGGAAACAGCCCATCATTTGTGCCCAACTCCCTCTGCTGGGCACGTGGCCTCGGCCACCTACAATTCCGAACGAAACAGGATTTCTTCCAGATGCAAGCTGCCACAAGCTGGAAACGTGGCTTCACTTGGAGGGCCAAAGGCCTCCTAAAAACTTACATCAGGTACCTGGGGAGCTGACTTTACTTACCCCTGGAAACAGGCCATCCTTTGTGCCCAACTCCCTCTGCCGGGCACCGGGCCTCACCCACCTACAATCCCGAACGGAACAGGATTTCTTCCAGATGCAATCTGCCACAACCTGGAAGCCGGGCTTTCCATGGAGGACCAATAGCCACCTCCAAACTGACATCAGGCACCTGGGCAGCTGACTTTACTTACCGCTGGAAACAGGCCATCCTTTGTGCCCAACTCCCACTCCTGGGCACCTGGTCTCGGATACCTCCAATCCCGAACGGAACAGCATTTCTTCCAGAAGCAAGCTGCCACAAACTGGAAGACTTGCTTCCCATGGAGGACCAAAAGCCACCAGCAAACTGACTCCAGGCACCTGGGCAGCTGACTTTACTTACCCAAGGAAACAGGTCATCCTTTGTGCCCAACTCCCCCAGCCGGGCACCCAGCTCCGGCCACCTACAATCCCGAACGAAACAGGATTTCTTCCAGATGCAAGCTGCCACAAGCCGGAAGCCTGGCTTCCCATGGAGGGCCAAAGGCCTCCTACAAACTGACATCAGGCACCTGGGCAGCTGACTTTACTTACCCCTGGAAACAGGCCATCCTTAGTGCCCAACTCTCCGAGCCGGGCAAATGGGCTCGGCCACCTACAATCCCAAACGGAACAGGATTTCTTCCAGATGCAAGCTGCCACAAGCAGGAAACCTGGCTTCCCTTGGAGGGCCAAAGGCCTCCTACAAACTGAAATCAGGCACCTGGGCAGCTGACTTTACTTACCCCTGGAAACAGGCCATCCTTTGTGCCCAACTCTCTCACCCGGGCAACTGGCCTCGGCCACCTACAATCCTGAACGGAACAGCATTACTTCCAGATGCAAGCTGCCTTGAAGAGGAAGACTTGCTTCCCTTGGAGGGCCAAAGGCCTCCTACAAACTGACATCAGGAACCAGGGCAGCTGACTTTACTTATCCCTGGAAACAAGCCATCCTTTGTGCCCAACTCCCTCTGCCGGGCACCTGGCCTCGGCCACCTACAATCCCGAACGGAAGAGGATTTCTTCCATATGCAAGCTGCCACAAACTGGAAGCCTGGCTTCCCTTGGAGGGCCAAAGGCCTCCTACAAACTGACATCAGGCACCTGGCAGCTGACTTTACTTACCCCTGGAAACAGCCCATTTTTTGTGTCCAACTCCCTCAGCCGGGCACCCAGCTCCGGCCAACTACAATCCCGAACGAAACAGGATTTCTTCCAGATGCAACCTGCCACAAGCAGGAAGCCTGGCTTCCCATGGAGGGCCAAAGGCCTCCTACAAACTGACATCAGGCACCTGGGCAGCTGACTTTACTTACCCCTGGAAACAGCCCATCATTTGTGCCCAACTCCCTCTGCTGGGCATGTGGCCTCGGCCACCTACAATTCCGAACGAAACAGGATTTCTTCCAGATGCAAGCTGCCTCAAGCTGGAAACGTGGCTTCACTTGGAGGGCCAAAGGCCTCCTAAAAACTTACATCAGGCACCTGGGGACCTGACTTTACTTACCCCTGGAAACAGGCCATCCTTTGTGCCCAACTCCCTCTGCCGGGCACCGGGCCTCACCCACCTACAATCCCGAACGGAACAGGATTTCTTCCAGATGCAATCTGCCACAACCTGGAAGCCGGGCTTTCCATGGAGGACCAATAGCCACCTCCAAACTGACATCAGGCACCTGGGCAGCTGACTTTACTTACCCAAGGAAACAGGTCATCCTTTGTGCCCAACTCCCCCAGACGGGCACCTAGCTCCGGCCACCTACAATCCCGAACGAAACAGGATTTCTTCCAGATGCAAGCTGCCACAAGCCGGAAGCCTGGCTTCCCATGGAGGGCCAAAGGCCTCCTACAAACTGACATCAGGCACCTGGGCAGCTGACTTTACTTACCCCTGGAAACAGGCCATCCTTTGTGCCCAACTCTCCGAGCCGGGCAAATGGGCTCGGCCACCTACAATCCCAAACGGAACAGGATTTCTTCCAGATGCAAGCTGCCACAAGCAGGAAACCTGGCTTCCCTTGGAGGGCCAAAGGCCTCCCAGAAACTGAAATCAGGCACCTGGGCAGCTGACTTTACTTACCCCTGGAAACAGGCCATCCTTTGTGCCCAACTCTCTCACCCGGGCAACTGGCCTCGGCCACCTACAATCCTGAACGGAACAGCATTACTTCCAGATGCAAGCTGCCTTGAAGAGGAAGACTTGCTTCCCTTGGAGGGCCAAAGGCCTCCTACAAACTGACATCAGGAACCAGGGCAGCTGACTTTAC
>NW_027095235.1:0-28397 GCF_029207755.1 Chamaea fasciata | reverse complement strand
AGATGCAAGCTGCCACAAACTGGAAGACTAGTTTCCCTTGAAGGGCCAAAGGCCTCCTACAAACTGACATCAGGCACCTGGGCAGCTGACTTTACTTACCCCTGGAAACAGGCCATCATTTGTGCCCAACTCCCTCTGCCGGGCACCAGGCCTCGGCCACCTAAAATCCGGAACGGAACAGGATTTCTTCAAGATGCAAGCTGCCACAAACTGGAAGACTGGCTTCCCTTGGAGGGCCAAAGGCCTCCTACAAACTGACATCAGGCACCTGGGCAGCTGACTTTACTTACCCCTGGAAACAGGCCATCCTTTGTGCCCAAGTCCCTCTGCCGGGCACCCGGCTTCGGGAACCTACAATCTTGAACGGAATAGGATTTTTTCCAGATGGAAGCTGCATTGAACAGGAAGACTAGCATCACTTGGAGAGCCAAAGGCCTGCTACAAACTGAAATCAGGCACCTGGGCAGCTGACTTTACTTACCCCTGGAAACAGGTTCTCATTTGTGCCCAACTCCCACAGCCGGGCACCAGGCCTCGGACACCTATGATCCCAAACAGAACAGGATTTCTTCCCGATGCAAGCTGCCACAAGCTGGAAGCCTGGCTTCCCATGGAGGGCCAAAGGCCTCCTACAAACTGACATCAGGCACCTTGGCAGCTGACTTTACTTACCCCTGGAAACAGGCCATCCTTTGTTCCTAACTCCTGGAGCAGGGCACCAGGCCTCAGCCACCTACAATCCCAAACGGAACAGGATTTCTTCAAGATGCAAGCTGCCACAAGCTGGAAGCCTGGCTTCCCATGGAGGGCCAAAGGCCTGCTACAAACTGATTCAAGGCACCTGGGCAGCTGACTTTACTAACCCCTGGAAACAGGCCATCATTTGTGCCCAACTCCCTCTGCCGGGCACCTGCCCTCGCCCACCTACAATCCCGAACAAAACAGGATTTCTTCCAGATGCAACCTGCCACAAACTGGAAGACTTCCTTCCCTTGGAGGGCCAAAGGCCTCCTACAAACTGACATCAGGCACCTGGGCAGCTGACTTTACTTACCCCTGGAAACAGGCCATCATTTGTGCCCAACTCCCTCTGCCGGGCACCTGGCCTCGGCCACCTACAATCCCGAACGGAACAGGATTTCTTCCAGATGCAAGCTGCCAAAAGCTGGAAGCCAGGCTTCCCATGGAGGGCCAAAGGCCTACTACAAACTGACATCAGGCACCTGGGCAGCTAACTTTACTTACCCCTGGAAACAGGCCATCCTTTGTTCCCAACTCCCTCTGCCGGGCACCTGGCCTCGGCCACCTACAATCCCGAACGGAATAGGATTTCTTCCAGATGCAAGCTGCCACAAACTGGAAGACTAGCTTCCCTTGGAGGGCCAAAGGCCTCCTACAAACTGACATCAGGCACCTGGGCAGCTGACTTTACTTACCCCTGGACACAGGACATCTTTGTGCCCAACTCCCTCTGCCGGGCACCAGGCCTCGGCCACCTACAATCCCGAATGGAACAGAATTTCTTCCAGATGCAAGCTGCCACAAACTGGAAGACTGGCTTCCCTTGGAGGGCCAAAGGCCTCCTAAAAACTGACATCAGGCACCTGGGCAGCTGACTTTACTTACCCCTGGAAACAGGCCATCATTTGTGCCCAACTCCCTCTGCCGGGCACCTGGCCTCGGCCACCTATAATCCCAAACGGAACAGGATTTCTTCCAGATGCAAGCTGCCACAAGCTGGAAGCCTGGCTTCCCATGGAGGGCCAAAGGCCTCCTACAAACTGACATCAGGCACCTGGGCAGCTGACTTTACTTACCCCTGGAAACAGGCCATCTTTGTGCCCAACTCCCTCTGCCGGGCACCAGGCCTCGGCCACCTACAATCCAGAACGGAACAGGATTTCTTCCAGATGCAAGCTGCCACAAGCTGGAAGACTGGCTTCCCATGGAGGGCCAAAGGCCTCCTACAAACTGACATCAGGCACCTGGGCAGCTGACTTTACTTAACCCTGGAAACAGTCCATCATTTGTGCCCAACTCCCTCTGCCAGGCACCAGGCCTCGGCCACCTACACTCCCGAATGGAACAGGATTTCTTCCAGATGTAAGGTGCCACAAACTGGAAGACTAGCTTCCCTTGGAGGGCCAAAGGCCTCCTACAAACTGACACCAGGCACCTGGGCAGCTAACTTTACTTATACCTGGAAAGAGGCCATGCTTTGTTCCCAACTCCCTCTGCCGGGCACCTGGCCTCGGCCACCTACAATCCCGAACGGATCAGCATTTCTTCCAGATGCAAGCTGCCACAAGCTGGAAGCCAGGCTTCCCATGGAGGGCCAAAGGCCTGCTACAAACTGACATCAGACACCTGGGTAGATGACTTTACTAACCCCTGGAAACAGGCCATCATTTGTGCCCAACTCCCTCTGCCGGGCACCTGGCCTCGGCCACCTACAATCCCGAACGGAACAGGATTTCTTCCAGATGCAAGCTGCCACAAGCTGGAAGCCTGGCTTCCCTTGGAGGGCCAAAGGCTTCCTACAAACTGACATCAGGCACCTGGGCAGCTGACTTTACTTACCCCTGGAAACAGGCCATCCTTTGTGCCCAACTCCCTCGGCCGGGCACCTGGCCTCGGCCACCTACAATCCCGAACGGAACAGGATTTCTTCGCGATGCAAGCTGCCACAAACTGGAAGACTAGTTTCCCTTGAAAAGCCAAATGCCTACTACAAACTGACATCAGGCACCTGGGCAGCTGACTTTACTTACCCCTGGAAAAAGGTCATCATCATCATTTGTGCCCAACTCCCTCTGCCGGGCACCAGGCCTCGGACACCGACAATCCCAAACGGAACAGGATTTCTTCCAGATACAAGCTGCCACAAGCTGGAAGCCTGGCTTCACTTGGAGGGCCAAAGGCCTCCTACAAACTGACATCAGGCACCTGGGCAGCTGACTTTACTTACCCCTGGAAACAGGCCATCATTTGTGCCCAACTCCCTCTGCCAGGCACGTGTCCACGGCCACCTACAATCCCGAGCAGAACAGCATTTCTTCCAGATGCAAGCTGCCACAAACTGGAAACCTGGCTTCCCATGGAGGGCCAAAGGGCTGCTACAAACTGACATCAGGCACCTGGGCAGCTGACTTTACTTACCCCTGGAAACAGCCCATCCTTTGTGCCCAACTCCGTCTGCCGGGCACCTGGCCTCGGCCACCTATAATCCCGAACGGAACAGGATTTCTTCCAGATGCAAGCTGCCACAAGCTGGAAGCCTGGCTTCCCATGGAGGGCCAAAGGCCTGCTACAAACTGATTCAAGGCACCTGGGCAGCTGAATCTATTAACCTCTGGAAAGAGGCCATCATTTGTGCCCAACTCCCTCTGCCGGGCACCTGGCCTCGGCCACCTACAATCATGAGCAGAACAGCATTTCTTCCAGATGCAAGCTGCCACAAACTGGAAGACTAGCTTCCCTTGGAGGGCCAAAGGCCTCCTACAAACTGACATCAGGCACCTGGGCAGCTAACTTTACTTACCCCTGGAAACAGGCCATCCTTTGTTCCCAACTCCCTCTGCCGGGCACCTGGCCTCGGCCACCTACAATCCCGAACGGAACAGGATTTCTTCCAGATGCAAGCTGCCACAAACTGGAAGACTAGCTTCCCTTGCACGGCCAAAGGCCTCCTACAAACTGACATCAGGCACCTGGGCAGCTGACTTTACTTACCCCTGGAAACAGGCCATCTTTGTGCCCAATTCCCTCTGTCGGGCACCAGGCCTCGGCCACCTACAATCCCGAATGGACAGGATTTCTACCAGATGCAAGCTGCCACAAACTGGAAGACTGGCTTCCCTTGGAGGGCCAAAGGCCTCCTACAAACTGACATCAGGCACCTGGGCAGCTGACTTTACTTACCCCTGGAAACAGGCCATCATTTGTGCCCAACTCTTTCTGCCGGGCACCTGGCCTCGGACACCTACGATCCCAAACGGAACAGGATTTCTTCAAGATGCAAGCTACCACAAGCTGGAAGACTGGCAGCTCTTGGAGGGCCAAAGGCCTCCTACAAACTGACATCAGGCACCTGGGTAGCTGACTTTACTTACCCCTGGAAACAGGCCATCATTTGTGCCCAACTCCCTCTGCCGGGCACCTGGCCTCGGCCACCTACAATCCCGAATGGAACAGGATTTCTTCCAGATGCAAGCTGCCACAAACTGGAAGACTAGTTTCCCTTGAAGGGCCAAAGGCCTCCTACAAACTGACATCAGGCACCTGGGCAGCTGACTTTACTTACCCCTGGAAACAGGCCATCATTTGTGCCCAACTCCCTCTGCCGGGCACCAGGCCTCGGCCACCTAAAATCCGGAACGGAACAGGATTTCTTCAAGATGCAAGCTGCCACAAACTGGAAGACTGGCTTCCCTTGGAGGGCCAAAGGCCTCCTAGAAACTGACATCAGGCACCTGGGCAGCTGACTTTACTTACCCCTGGAAACAGGCCATCCTTTGTGCCCAACTCCCTCTGCCGGGCACCCGGCTTCGAGAACCTACAATCTTGAACGGAATAGGATTTTTTCCAGATGGAAGCTGCATTGAACAGGAAGACTAGCATCACTTGGAGAGCCAAAGGCCTGCTACAAACTGACATCAGGCACCTGGGCAGCTGACTTTACTTACCCCCGGAAACAGGTTCTCATTTGTGCCCAACTCCCACAGCCGGGCACCAGGCCTCGGTCACCTACGATCCCAAACAGAACAGGATTTCTTCCAGATGCAAGCTGCCACAAGCTGGAAGCCTGGCTTCCCATGGAGGGCCAAAGGCCTCCTACAAACTGACATCAGGCACCTGGGCAGCTGACTTTACTTACCCCTGGAAACAGGCCATCCTTTGTTCCCAACTCCTGCAGCAGGGCACCAGGCCTCGGCCACCTACAATCCCAAACGGAACAGGATTTCTTCAAGATGCAAGCTGCCACAAGCTGGAAGCCTGGCTTCCCATGGAGGGCCAAAGGCCTGCTACAAACTGATTCAAGGCACCTGGGCGGCTGACTTTACTAACCCCTGGAAACAGGCCATCCTTTGTGCCCAACTCCCTCTGCCGGGCACCTGTCCTCGGCCACCTACAATCCCGAACGGAACAGGATTTCTTCCAGATGCAAGCTGCCACAAACTGGAAGATTAGCTTCCCTTGGAGGGCCAAAGGCCTGCTACAAACTGACATCAGGCACCTGGGCAGCTGACTTTACTTACCCCTGGAAACAGGCCATCCTTTGTGCCCAACTCCCTCTGCCGGGCACCAGGTCTCGGCCACCTACAATCCCGAACGGAACAGGATTATTTCCAGATGCAAGCAGCCACAAGCTGGAAGCCTGGCTTCCCATGGAGGAACATTAGCCACCTGCAAACTGACATCAGGCACCTGGGCAGCTGACTTTACTTACCCCTGGAAACAGGCCATCATTTGTTCCCTACTCCCTCAGCAGGGCACCCGGCTCCGGCCACCTACAATCCCGAACGGAACAGGATTTCTTCCAGATGCAAGCTGCCACAAGCTGGAAGCCTGGCTTCCCTTGGAGGGCCAAAGGCTTCCTACAAACTGACATCAGGCACCTGGGCAGCTGACTTTACTTACCCCTGGAAACAGGCCATCCTTTGTGCCCAACTCCCTCGGCCGGGCACCTGGCCTCGGCCACCTACAATCCCGAACGGAACAGGATTTCTTCGCGATGCAAGCTGCCACAAACTGGAAGACTAGTTTCCCTTGAAAAGCCAAATGCCTACTACAAACTGACATCAGGCACCTGGGCAGCTGACTTTACTTACCCCTGGAAACAGGTCATCATCATCATTTGTGCCCAACTCCCTCTGCCGGGCACCAGGCCTCGGACACCGACAATCCCAAACGGAACAGGATTTCTTCCAGATGCAAGCTGCCACAAGCTGGAAGCCTGGCTTCACTTGGAGGGCCAAAGGCCTCCTACAAACTGACATCAGGCACCTGGGCAGCTGACTTTACTTACCCCTGGAAACAGGCCATCCTTTGTGCCCAAGTCCCTCTGCCGGGCACCCGGCTTCGGGAACCTACAATCTTGAACGGAATAGGATTTTTTCCAGATGGAAGCTGCATTGAACAGGAAGACTAGCATCACTTGGAGAGCCAAAGGCCTGCTACAAACTGAAATCAGGCACCTGGGCAGCTGACTTTACTTACCCCTGGAAACAGGTTCTCATTTGTGCCCAACTCCCACAGCCGGGCACCAGGCCTCGGACACCTATGATCCCAAACAGAACAGGATTTCTTCCCGATGCAAGCTGCCACAAGCTGGAAGCCTGGCTTCCCATGGAGGGCCAAAGGCCTCCTACAAACTGACATCAGGCACCTTGGCAGCTGACTTTACTTACCCCTGGAAACAGGCCATCCTTTGTTCCTAACTCCTGGAGCAGGGCACCAGGCCTCAGCCACCTACAATCCCAAACGGAACAGGATTTCTTCAAGATGCAAGCTGCCACAAGCTGGAAGCCTGGCTTCCCATGGAGGGCCAAAGGCCTGCTACAAACTGATTCAAGGCACCTGGGCAGCTGACTTTACTAACCCCTGGAAACAGGCCATCATTTGTGCCCAACTCCCTCTGCCGGGCACCTGCCCTCGCCCACCTACAATCCCGAACAAAACAGGATTTCTTCCAGATGCAACCTGCCACAAACTGGAAGACTTCCTTCCCTTGGAGGGCCAAAGGCCTCCTACAAACTGACATCAGGCACCTGGGCAGCTGACTTTACTTACCCCTGGAAACAGGCCATCATTTGTGCCCAACTCCCTCTGCCGGGCACCTGGCCTCGGCCACCTACAATCCCGAACGGAACAGGATTTCTTCCAGATGCAAGCTGCCAAAAGCTGGAAGCCAGGCTTCCCATGGAGGGCCAAAGGCCTACTACAAACTGACATCAGGCACCTGGGCAGCTGACTTTACTTACCCCTGGAAACAGCCCATCCTTTGTGCCCAACTCCGTCTGCCGGGCACCTGGCCTCGGCCACCTATAATCCCGAACGGAACAGGATTTCTTCCAGATGCAAGCTGCCACAAGCTGGAAGCCTGGCTTCCCATGGAGGGCCAAAGGCCTGCTACAAACTGATTCAAGGCACCTGGGCAGCTGAATCTATTAACCTCTGGAAAGAGGCCATCATTTGTGCCCAACTCCCTCTGCCGGGCACCTGGCCTCGGCCACCTACAATCATGAGCAGAACAGCATTTCTTCCAGATGCAAGCTGCCACAAACTGGAAGACTAGCTTCCCTTGGAGGGCCAAAGGCCTCCTACAAACTGACATCAGGCACCTGGGCAGCTAACTTTACTTACCCCTGGAAACAGGCCATCCTTTGTTCCCAACTCCCTCTGCCGGGCACCTGGCCTCGGCCACCTACAATCCCGAACGGAACAGGATTTCTTCCAGATGCAAGCTGCCACAAACTGGAAGACTAGCTTCCCTTGCACGGCCAAAGGCCTCCTACAAACTGACATCAGGCACCTGGGCAGCTGACTTTACTTACCCCTGGAAACAGGCCATCTTTGTGCCCAATTCCCTCTGTCGGGCACCAGGCCTCGGCCACCTACAATCCCGAATGGACAGGATTTCTACCAGATGCAAGCTGCCACAAACTGGAAGACTGGCTTCCCTTGGAGGGCCAAAGGCCTCCTACAAACTGACATCAGGCACCTGGGCAGCTGACTTTACTTACCCCTGGAAACAGGCCATCATTTGTGCCCAACTCTTTCTGCCGGGCACCTGGCCTCGGACACCTACGATCCCAAACGGAACAGGATTTCTTCAAGATGCAAGCTACCACAAGCTGGAAGACTGGCAGCTCTTGGAGGGCCAAAGGCCTGCTACAAACTGACATCAGGCACCTGGGCAGCTGACTTTACTTACCCCTGGAAACAGGCCATCATTTGTGCCCAACTCCCTCTGCCGGGCACCTGGCCTCGGCCACCTACAATCCCGAATGGAACAGGATTTCTTCCAGATGCAAGCTGCCACAAACTGGAAGACTAGTTTCCCTTGAAGGGCCAAAGGCCTCCTACAAACTGACATCAGGCACCTGGGCAGCTGACTTTACTTACCCCTGGAAACAGGCCATCATTTGTGCCCAACTCCCTCTGCCGGGCACCAGGCCTCGGCCACCTAAAATCCGGAACGGAACAGGATTTCTTCAAGATGCAAGCTGCCACAAACTGGAAGACTGGCTTCCCTTGGAGGGCCAAAGGCCTCCTACAAACTGACATCAGGCACCTGGGCAGCTGACTTTACTTACCCCTGGAAACAGGCCATCCTTTGTGCCCAAGTCCCTCTGCCGGGCACCCGGCTTCGGGAACCTACAATCTTGAACGGAATAGGATTTTTTCCAGATGGAAGCTGCATTGAACAGGAAGACTAGCATCACTTGGAGAGCCAAAGGCCTGCTACAAACTGAAATCAGGCACCTGGGCAGCTGACTTTACTTACCCCTGGAAACAGGTTCTCATTTGTGCCCAACTCCCACAGCCGGGCACCAGGCCTCGGACACCTATGATCCCAAACAGAACAGGATTTCTTCCCGATGCAAGCTGCCACAAGCTGGAAGCCTGGCTTCCCATGGAGGGCCAAAGGCCTCCTACAAACTGACATCAGGCACCTTGGCAGCTGACTTTACTTACCCCTGGAAACAGGCCATCCTTTGTTCCTAACTCCTGGAGCAGGGCACCAGGCCTCAGCCACCTACAATCCCAAACGGAACAGGATTTCTTCAAGATGCAAGCTGCCACAAGCTGGAAGCCTGGCTTCCCATGGAGGGCCAAAGGCCTGCTACAAACTGATTCAAGGCACCTGGGCAGCTGACTTTACTAACCCCTGGAAACAGGCCATCATTTGTGCCCAACTCCCTCTGCCGGGCACCTGCCCTCGCCCACCTACAATCCCGAACAAAACAGGATTTCTTCCAGATGCAACCTGCCACAAACTGGAAGACTTCCTTCCCTTGGAGGGCCAAAGGCCTCCTACAAACTGACATCAGGCACCTGGGCAGCTGACTTTACTTACCCCTGGAAACAGGCCATCATTTGTGCCCAACTCCCTCTGCCGGGCACCTGGCCTCGGCCACCTACAATCCCGAACGGAACAGGATTTCTTCCAGATGCAAGCTGCCAAAAGCTGGAAGCCAGGCTTCCCATGGAGGGCCAAAGGCCTACTACAAACTGACATCAGGCACCTGGGCAGCTAACTTTACTTACCCCTGGAAACAGGCCATCCTTTGTTCCCAACTCCCTCTGCCGGGCACCTGGCCTCGGCCACCTACAATCCCGAACGGAATAGGATTTCTTCCAGATGCAAGCTGCCACAAACTGGAAGACTAGCTTCCCTTGGAGGGCCAAAGGCCTCCTACAAACTGACATCAGGCACCTGGGCAGCTGACTTTACTTACCCCTGGACACAGGACATCTTTGTGCCCAACTCCCTCTGCCGGGCACCAGGCCTCGGCCACCTACAATCCCGAATGGAACAGAATTTCTTCCAGATGCAAGCTGCCACAAACTGGAAGACTGGCTTCCCTTGGAGGGCCAAAGGCCTCCTAAAAACTGACATCAGGCACCTGGGCAGCTGACTTTACTTACCCCTGGAAACAGGCCATCATTTGTGCCCAACTCCCTCTGCCGGGCACCTGGCCTCGGCCACCTATAATCCCAAACGGAACAGGATTTCTTCCAGATGCAAGCTGCCACAAGCTGGAAGCCTGGCTTCCCATGGAGGGCCAAAGGCCTCCTACAAACTGACATCAGGCACCTGGGCAGCTGACTTTACTTACCCCTGGAAACAGGCCATCTTTGTGCCCAACTCCCTCTGCCGGGCACCAGGCCTCGGCCACCTACAATCCAGAACGGAACAGGATTTCTTCCAGATGCAAGCTGCCACAAGCTGGAAGACTGGCTTCCCATGGAGGGCCAAAGGCCTCCTACAAACTGACATCAGGCACCTGGGCAGCTGACTTTACTTAACCCTGGAAACAGTCCATCATTTGTGCCCAACTCCCTCTGCCAGGCACCAGGCCTCGGCCACCTACACTCCCGAATGGAACAGGATTTCTTCCAGAGATGTAAGGTGCCACAAACTGGAAGACTAGCTTCCCTTGGAGGGCCAAAGGCCTCCTACAAACTGACACCAGGCACCTGGGCAGCTAACTTTACTTATACCTGGAAAGAGGCCATGCTTTGTTCCCAACTCCCTCTGCCGGGCACCTGGCCTCGGCCACCTACAATCCCGAACGGATCAGCATTTCTTCCAGATGCAAGCTGCCACAAGCTGGAAGCCAGGCTTCCCATGGAGGGCCAAAGGCCTGCTACAAACTGACATCAGACACCTGGGTAGATGACTTTACTAACCCCTGGAAACAGGCCATCATTTGTGCCCAACTCCCTCTGCCGGGCACCTGGCCTCGGCCACCTACAATCCCGAACGGAACAGGATTTCTTCCAGATGCAAGCTGCCACAAGCTGGAAGCCTGGCTTCCCTTGGAGGGCCAAAGGCTTCCTACAAACTGACATCAGGCACCTGGGCAGCTGACTTTACTTACCCCTGGAAACAGGCCATCCTTTGTGCCCAACTCCCTCGGCCGGGCACCTGGCCTCGGCCACCTACAATCCCGAACGGAACAGGATTTCTTCGCGATGCAAGCTGCCACAAACTGGAAGACTAGTTTCCCTTGAAAAGCCAAATGCCTACTACAAACTGACATCAGGCACCTGGGCAGCTGACTTTACTTACCCCTGGAAAAAGGTCATCATCATCATTTGTGCCCAACTCCCTCTGCCGGGCACCAGGCCTCGGACACCGACAATCCCAAACGGAACAGGATTTCTTCCAGATACAAGCTGCCACAAGCTGGAAGCCTGGCTTCACTTGGAGGGCCAAAGGCCTCCTACAAACTGACATCAGGCACCTGGGCAGCTGACTTTACTTACCCCTGGAAACAGGCCATCATTTGTGCCCAACTCCCTCTGCCAGGCACGTGTCCACGCCACCTACAATCCCGAGCAGAACAGCATTTCTTCCAGATGCAAGCTGCCACAAACTGGAAACCTGGCTTCCCATGGAGGGCCAAAGGGCTGCTACAAACTGACATCAGGCACCTGGGCAGCTGACTTTACTTACCCCTGGAAACAGCCCATCCTTTGTGCCCAACTCCGTCTGCCGGGCACCTGGCCTCGGCCACCTATAATCCCGAACGGAACAGGATTTCTTCCAGATGCAAGCTGCCACAAGCTGGAAGCCTGGCTTCCCATGGAGGGCCAAAGGCCTGCTACAAACTGATTCAAGGCACCTGGGCAGCTGAATCTATTAACCTCTGGAAAGAGGCCATCATTTGTGCCCAACTCCCTCTGCCGGGCACCTGGCCTCGGCCACCTACAATCATGAGCAGAACAGCATTTCTTCCAGATGCAAGCTGCCACAAACTGGAAGACTAGCTTCCCTTGGAGGGCCAAAGGCCTCCTACAAACTGACATCAGGCACCTGGGCAGCTAACTTTACTTACCCCTGGAAACAGGCCATCCTTTGTTCCCAACTCCCTCTGCCGGGCACCTGGCCTCGGCCACCTACAATCCCGAACGGAACAGGATTTCTTCCAGATGCAAGCTGCCACAAACTGGAAGACTAGCTTCCCTTGCACGGCCAAAGGCCTCCTACAAACTGACATCAGGCACCTGGGCAGCTGACTTTACTTACCCCTGGAAACAGGCCATCTTTGTGCCCAATTCCCTCTGTCGGGCACCAGGCCTCGGCCACCTACAATCCCGAATGGACAGGATTTCTACCAGATGCAAGCTGCCACAAACTGGAAGACTGGCTTCCCTTGGAGGGCCAAAGGCCTCCTACAAACTGACATCAGGCACCTGGGCAGCTGACTTTACTTACCCCTGGAAACAGGCCATCATTTGTGCCCAACTCTTTCTGCCGGGCACCTGGCCTCGGACACCTACGATCCCAAACGGAACAGGATTTCTTCAAGATGCAAGCTACCACAAGCTGGAAGACTGGCAGCTCTTGGAGGGCCAAAGGCCTCCTACAAACTGACATCAGGCACCTGGGTAGCTGACTTTACTTACCCCTGGAAACAGGCCATCATTTGTGCCCAACTCCCTCTGCCGGGCACCTGGCCTCGGCCACCTACAATCCCGAATGGAACAGGATTTCTTCCAGATGCAAGCTGCCACAAACTGGAAGACTAGTTTCCCTTGAAGGGCCAAAGGCCTCCTACAAACTGACATCAGGCACCTGGGCAGCTGACTTTACTTACCCCTGGAAACAGGCCATCATTTGTGCCCAACTCCCTCTGCCGGGCACCAGGCCTCGGCCACCTAAAATCCGGAACGGAACAGGATTTCTTCAAGATGCAAGCTGCCACAAACTGGAAGACTGGCTTCCCTTGGAGGGCCAAAGGCCTCCTAGAAACTGACATCAGGCACCTGGGCAGCTGACTTTACTTACCCCTGGAAACAGGCCATCCTTTGTGCCCAAGTCCCTCTGCCGGGCACCCGGCTTCGGGAACCTACAATCTTGAACGGAATAGGATTTTTTCCAGATGGAAGCTGCATTGAACAGGAAGACTAGCATCACTTGGAGAGCCAAAGGCCTGCTACAAACTGAAATCAGGCACCTGGGCAGCTGACTTTACTTACCCCTGGAAACAGGTTCTCATTTGTGCCCAACTCCCACAGCCGGGCACCAGGCCTCGGACACCTATGATCCCAAACAGAACAGGATTTCTTCCCGATGCAAGCTGCCACAAGCTGGAAGCCTGGCTTCCCATGGAGGGCCAAAGGCCTCCTACAAACTGACATCAGGCACCTTGGCAGCTGACTTTACTTACCCCTGGAAACAGGCCATCCTTTGTTCCTAACTCCTGGAGCAGGGCACCAGGCCTCAGCCACCTACAATCCCAAACGGAACAGGATTTCTTCAAGATGCAAGCTGCCACAAGCTGGAAGCCTGGCTTCCCATGGAGGGCCAAAGGCCTGCTACAAACTGATTCAAGGCACCTGGGCAGCTGACTTTACTAACCCCTGGAAACAGGCCATCATTTGTGCCCAACTCCCTCTGCCGGGCACCAGCCCTCGCCCACCTACAATCCCGAACAAAACAGGATTTCTTCCAGATGCAACCTGCCACAAACTGGAAGACTTCCTTCCCTTGGAGGGCCAAAGGCCTCCTACAAACTGACATCAGGCACCTGGGCAGCTGACTTTACTTACCCCTGGAAACAGGCCATCATTTGTGCCCAACTCCCTCTGCCGGGCACCTGGCCTCGGCCACCTACAATCCCGAACGGAACAGGATTTCTTCCAGATGCAAGCTGCCAAAAGCTGGAAGCCAGGCTTCCCATGGAGGGCCAAAGGCCTACTACAAACTGACATCAGGCACCTGGGCAGCTGACTTTACTTACCCCTGGAAACAGCCCATCCTTTGTGCCCAACTCCGTCTGCCGGGCACCTGGCCTCGGCCACCTATAATCCCGAACGGAACAGGATTTCTTCCAGATGCAAGCTGCCACAAGCTGGAAGCCTGGCTTCCCATGGAGGGCCAAAGGCCTGCTACAAACTGATTCAAGGCACCTGGGCAGCTGAATCTATTAACCTCTGGAAAGAGGCCATCATTTGTGCCCAACTCCCTCTGCCGGGCACCTGGCCTCGGCCACCTACAATCATGAGCAGAACAGCATTTCTTCCAGATGCAAGCTGCCACAAACTGGAAGACTAGCTTCCCTTGGAGGGCCAAAGGCCTCCTACAAACTGACATCAGGCACCTGGGCAGCTAACTTTACTTACCCCTGGAAACAGGCCATCCTTTGTTCCCAACTCCCTCTGCCGGGCACCTGGCCTCGGCCACCTACAATCCCGAACGGAACAGGATTTCTTCCAGATGCAAGCTGCCACAAACTGGAAGACTAGCTTCCCTTGCACGGCCAAAGGCCTCCTACAAACTGACATCAGGCACCTGGGCAGCTGACTTTACTTACCCCTGGAAACAGGCCATCTTTGTGCCCAATTCCCTCTGTCGGGCACCAGGCCTCGGCCACCTACAATCCCGAATGGACAGGATTTCTACCAGATGCAAGCTGCCACAAACTGGAAGACTGGCTTCCCTTGGAGGGCCAAAGGCCTCCTACAAACTGACATCAGGCACCTGGGCAGCTGACTTTACTTACCCCTGGAAACAGGCCATCATTTGTGCCCAACTCTTTCTGCCGGGCACCTGGCCTCGGACACCTACGATCCCAAACGGAACAGGATTTCTTCAAGATGCAAGCTACCACAAGCTGGAAGACTGGCAGCTCATGGAGGGCCAAAGGCCTGCTACAAACTGACATCAGGCACCTGGGCAGCTGACTTTACTTACCCCTGGAAACAGGCCATCATTTGTGCCCAACTCCCTCTGCCGGGCACCTGGCCTCGGCCACCTACAATCCCGAATGGAACAGGATTTCTTCCAGATGCAAGCTGCCACAAACTGGAAGACTAGTTTCCCTTGAAGGGCCAAAGGCCTCCTACAAACTGACATCAGGCACCTGGGCAGCTGACTTTACTTACCCCTGGAAACAGGCCATCATTTGTGCCCAACTCCCTCTGCCGGGCACCAGGCCTCGGCCACCTAAAATCCGGAACGGAACAGGATTTCTTCAAGATGCAAGCTGCCACAAACTGGAAGACTGGCTTCCCTTGGAGGGCCAAAGGCCTCCTAGAAACTGACATCAGGCACCTGGGCAGCTGACTTTACTTACCCCTGGAAACAGGCCATCCTTTGTGCCCAAGTCCCTCTGCCGGGCACCCGGCTTCGGGAACCTACAATCTTGAACGGAATAGGATTTTTTCCAGATGGAAGCTGCATTGAACAGGAAGACTAGCATCACTTGGAGAGCCAAAGGCCTGCTACAAACTGAAATCAGGCACCTGGGCAGCTGACTTTACTTACCCCTGGAAACAGGTTCTCATTTGTGCCCAACTCCCACAGCCGGGCACCAGGCCTCGGACACCTATGATCCCAAACAGAACAGGATTTCTTCCCGATGCAAGCTGCCACAAGCTGGAAGCCTGGCTTCCCATGGAGGGCCAAAGGCCTCCTACAAACTGACATCAGGCACCTTGGCAGCTGACTTTACTTACCCCTGGAAACAGGCCATCCTTTGTTCCTAACTCCTGGAGCAGGGCACCAGGCCTCAGCCACCTACAATCCCAAACGGAACAGGATTTCTTCAAGATGCAAGCTGCCACAAGCTGGAAGCCTGGCTTCCCATGGAGGGCCAAAGGCCTGCTACAAACTGATTCAAGGCACCTGGGCAGCTGACTTTACTAACCCCTGGAAACAGGCCATCATTTGTGCCCAACTCCCTCTGCCGGGCACCTGCCCTCGCCCACCTACAATCCCGAACAAAACAGGATTTCTTCCAGATGCAACCTGCCACAAACTGGAAGACTTCCTTCCCTTGGAGGGCCAAAGGCCTCCTACAAACTGACATCAGGCACCTGGGCAGCTGACTTTACTTACCCCTGGAAACAGGCCATCATTTGTGCCCAACTCCCTCTGCCGGGCACCTGGCCTCGGCCACCTACAATCCCGAACGGAACAGGATTTCTTCCAGATGCAAGCTGCCAAAAGCTGGAAGCCAGGCTTCCCATGGAGGGCCAAAGGCCTACTACAAACTGACATCAGGCACCTGGGCAGCTAACTTTACTTACCCCTGGAAACAGGCCATCCTTTGTTCCCAACTCCCTCTGCCGGGCACCTGGCCTCGGCCACCTACAATCCCGAACGGAATAGGATTTCTTCCAGATGCAAGCTGCCACAAACTGGAAGACTAGCTTCCCTTGGAGGGCCAAAGGCCTCCTACAAACTGACATCAGGCACCTGGGCAGCTGACTTTACTTACCCCTGGACACAGGACATCTTTGTGCCCAACTCCCTCTGCCGGGCACCAGGCCTCGGCCACCTACAATCCCGAATGGAACAGAATTTCTTCCAGATGCAAGCTGCCACAAACTGGAAGACTGGCTTCCCTTGGAGGGCCAAAGGCCTCCTAAAAACTGACATCAGGCACCTGGGCAGCTGACTTTACTTACCCCTGGAAACAGGCCATCATTTGTGCCCAACTCCCTCTGCCGGGCACCTGGCCTCGGCCACCTATAATCCCAAACGGAACAGGATTTCTTCCAGATGCAAGCTGCCACAAGCTGGAAGCCTGGCTTCCCATGGAGGGCCAAAGGCCTCCTACAAACTGACATCAGGCACCTGGGCAGCTGACTTTACTTACCCCTGGAAACAGGCCATCTTTGTGCCCAACTCCCTCTGCCGGGCACCAGGCCTCGGCCACCTACAATCCAGAACGGAACAGGATTTCTTCCAGATGCAAGCTGCCACAAGCTGGAAGACTGGCTTCCCATGGAGGGCCAAAGGCCTCCTACAAACTGACATCAGGCACCTGGGCAGCTGACTTTACTTAACCCTGGAAACAGTCCATCATTTGTGCCCAACTCCCTCTGCCAGGCACCAGGCCTCGGCCACCTACACTCCCGAATGGAACAGGATTTCTTCCAGATGTAAGGTGCCACAAACTGGAAGACTAGCTTCCCTTGGAGGGCCAAAGGCCTCCTACAAACTGACACCAGGCACCTGGGCAGCTAACTTTACTTATACCTGGAAAGAGGCCATGCTTTGTTCCCAACTCCCTCTGCCGGGCACCTGGCCTCGGCCACCTACAATCCCGAACGGATCAGCATTTCTTCCAGATGCAAGCTGCCACAAGCTGGAAGCCAGGCTTCCCATGGAGGGCCAAAGGCCTGCTACAAACTGACATCAGACACCTGGGTAGATGACTTTACTAACCCCTGGAAACAGGCCATCATTTGTGCCCAACTCCCTCTGCCGGGCACCTGGCCTCGGCCACCTACAATCCCGAACGGAACAGGATTTCTTCCAGATGCAAGCTGCCACAAACTGGAAGACTTGCTTCCCTTGGAGGGCCAAAGGCCTCCTACCAACTGACATCAGGCACCTAGGCAGCTGACTTTACTTACCCCTGGAAACAGGCCATCTTTATGCCTAACTCCCTCTGCCGGGCACCAGGCCTTGGCCACCTACAATCCCGAATGGAACAGGATTTCTTCCAGATGCAAGCTGCCACAAACTGGAAGACTGGCTTCCCTTGGAGGGCCAAAGGCCTCCTACAAACTGACATCAGGCACCTGGGCAGCTGACTTTACTTACCCCTGGAAACAGGCCATCATCATCATTTGTGCCCAACTCCCTCTGCCGGGCACCAGGCCTCGGACACCGACAATCCCAAACGGAACAGGATTTCTTCCAGATGCAAGCAGCCACAAGCTGGAATCCTGGCTTCCCATGGAGGGCCAAAGGCCTCCTACAAACTGACATCAGGCACCTGGGCAGCTGACTTTACTTACCCCTGGAAACAGGCCATCCTTTGTGCCCAATTTCCTCTGCCGGGCACCTGGCCTCGGCCACCTACAATCCCGAACGGAACAGGATTTCTTCCAGATGCAAGCTGCCACAAGCTGGAAGCCTGGCTTCCCATGGAGGGCCAAAGTCCTGCTACAAACTGACATCAGGCACCTGGGCAGCTGACTTTACTTACCCCTGGAAAGAGGCCATCATTTGTGCCCAACTCCCTCTGCCAGGCACGTGGCCTCGGCCACCTACAATCCCGAGCAGAACAGCATTTCTTCCAGATGCAAGCTGCCACACACTGGAAGACTAGCTTCCCTTGGAGGGCCAAAGGCCTCCTACAAATTGACATCAGGCACCTGGGCAGCTGACTTTACTAACCCCTGGAAAGAGGCCATCATTTGTGCCCAACTCCCTCTGCCGGGCACCTGGCCTCGGCCACCTACAATCCCGAACGGAACAGGATTTCTTCAAGATGCAAGCTGCCACAAACTGGAAGACTTGCTTCCCTTGGAAGGCCAAAGGCCTCCTACAAACTGACATCAGGCACCTGGGCAGCTGACTTTACTTACCCCTGGAAACAGGCCATTCTTTGTGCCCAACTCCCTCAGCAGGCCACCCGGCTCCGGACACCTACAATGCCGAACGGAACAGGATTTCTTCCAGATGCAAGCTGCCACAAGCTGGAAGCCAGGCTTCCCATGGAGGGCCAAAGGCCTGCTACAAACTGACATCAAGCACCTGGGCAGCTGACTTTACTTACCCCTGGAAACAGGCCATCCTTTGTGCCCAACTCCGTCTGCCGAACACCTGGCCTCGGCCACCTATAATCCCGAACGGAACAGGATTTCTTCCAGATGCAAGCTGCCACAAGCTGGAAGCCTGGCTTCCCATGGAGGGCCAAAGGCGTCCTACAAACTGACATCAGGCACCTGGGCAGCTGACTTTACTTACCCCTGGAAACAGGCCATCATTTGTGCCCAACTCCCTCTGCCGGGCACCTGGCCTCGGCCACCTACAATCCCGAACGGAACAGGATTTCTTCCAGATGCAAGCTGCCAAAAGCTGGAAGCCAGGCTTCCCATGGAGGGCCAAAGGCCTACTACAAACTGACATCAGGCACCTGGGCAGCTAACTTTACTTACCCCTGGAAACAGGCCATCCTTTGTTCCCAACTCCCTCTGCCGGGCACCTGGCCTCGGCCACCTACAATCCCGAACGGAATAGGATTTCTTCCAGATGCAAGCTGCCACAAACTGGAAGACTAGCTTCCCTTGGAGGGCCAAAGGCCTCCTACAAACTGACATCAGGCACCTGGGCAGCTGACTTTACTTACCCCTGGACACAGGACATCTTTGTGCCCAACTCCCTCTGCCGGGCACCAGGCCTCGGCCACCTACAATCCCGAATGGAACAGAATTTCTTCCAGATGCAAGCTGCCACAAACTGGAAGACTGGCTTCCCTTGGAGGGCCAAAGGCCTCCTAAAAACTGACATCAGGCACCTGGGCAGCTGACTTTACTTACCCCTGGAAACAGGCCATCATTTGTGCCCAACTCCCTCTGCCGGGCACCTGGCCTCGGCCACCTATAATCCCAAACGGAACAGGATTTCTTCCAGATGCAAGCTGCCACAAGCTGGAAGCCTGGCTTCCCATGGAGGGCCAAAGGCCTCCTACAAACTGACATCAGGCACCTGGGCAGCTGACTTTACTTACCCCTGGAAACAGGCCATCTTTGTGCCCAACTCCCTCTGCCGGGCACCAGGCCTCGGCCACCTACAATCCAGAACGGAACAGGATTTCTTCCAGATGCAAGCTGCCACAAGCTGGAAGACTGGCTTCCCATGGAGGGCCAAAGGCCTCCTACAAACTGACATCAGGCACCTGGGCAGCTGACTTTACTTAACCCTGGAAACAGTCCATCATTTGTGCCCAACTCCCTCTGCCAGGCACCAGGCCTCGGCCACCTACACTCCCGAATGGAACAGGATTTCTTCCAGATGTAAGGTGCCACAAACTGGAAGACTAGCTTCCCTTGGAGGGCCAAAGGCCTCCTACAAACTGACACCAGGCACCTGGGCAGCTAACTTTACTTATACCTGGAAAGAGGCCATGCTTTGTTCCCAACTCCCTCTGCCGGGCACCTGGCCTCGGCCACCTACAATCCCGAACGGATCAGCATTTCTTCCAGATGCAAGCTGCCACAAGCTGGAAGCCAGGCTTCCCATGGAGGGCCAAAGGCCTGCTACAAACTGACATCAGACACCTGGGTAGATGACTTTACTAACCCCTGGAAACAGGCCATCATTTGTGCCCAACTCCCTCTGCCGGGCACCTGGCCTCGGCCACCTACAATCCCGAACGGAACAGGATTTCTTCCAGATGCAAGCTGCCACAAACTGGAAGACTTGCTTCCCTTGGAGGGCCAAAGGCCTCCTACCAACTGACATCAGGCACCTAGGCAGCTGACTTTACTTACCCCTGGAAACAGGCCATCTTTATGCCTAACTCCCTCTGCCGGGCACCAGGCCTTGGCCACCTACAATCCCGAATGGAACAGGATTTCTTCCAGATGCAAGCTGCCACAAACTGGAAGACTGGCTTCCCTTGGAGGGCCAAAGGCCTCCTACAAACTGACATCAGGCACCTGGGCAGCTGACTTTACTTACCCCTGGAAACAGGCCATCATCATCATTTGTGCCCAACTCCCTCTGCCGGGCACCAGGCCTCGGACACCGACAATCCCAAACGGAACAGGATTTCTTCCAGATGCAAGCAGCCACAAGCTGGAATCCTGGCTTCCCATGGAGGGCCAAAGGCCTCCTACAAACTGACATCAGGCACCTGGGCAGCTGACTTTACTTACCCCTGGAAACAGGCCATCCTTTGTGCCCAATTTCCTCTGCCGGGCACCTGGCCTCGGCCACCTACAATCCCGAACGGAACAGGATTTCTTCCAGATGCAAGCTGCCACAAGCTGGAAGCCTGGCTTCCCATGGAGGGCCAAAGTCCTGCTACAAACTGACATCAGGCACCTGGGCAGCTGACTTTACTTACCCCTGGAAAGAGGCCATCATTTGTGCCCAACTCCCTCTGCCAGGCACGTGGCCTCGGCCACCTACAATCCCGAGCAGAACAGCATTTCTTCCAGATGCAAGCTGCCACACACTGGAAGACTAGCTTCCCTTGGAGGGCCAAAGGCCTCCTACAAATTGACATCAGGCACCTGGGCAGCTGACTTTACTAACCCCTGGAAAGAGGCCATCATTTGTGCCCAACTCCCTCTGCCGGGCACCTGGCCTCGGCCACCTACAATCCCGAACGGAACAGGATTTCTTCAAGATGCAAGCTGCCACAAACTGGAAGACTTGCTTCCCTTGGAAGGCCAAAGGCCTCCTACAAACTGACATCAGGCACCTGGGCAGCTGACTTTACTTACCCCTGGAAACAGGCCATCCTTTGTGCCCAACTCCCTCAGCAGGCCACCCGGCTCCGGACACCTACAATGCCGAACGGAACAGGATTTCTTCCAGATGCAAGCTGCCACAAGCTGGAAGCCAGGCTTCCCATGGAGGGCCAAAGGCCTGCTACAAACTGACATCAAGCACCTGGGCAGCTGACTTTACTTACCCCTGGAAACAGGCCATCCTTTGTGCCCAACTCCGTCTGCCGAACACCTGGCCTCGGCCACCTATAATCCCGAACGGAACAGGATTTCTTCCAGATGCAAGCTGCCACAAGCTGGAAGCCTGGCTTCCCATGGAGGGCCAAAGGCGTCCTACAAACTGACATCAGGCACCTGGGCAGCTGACTTTACTTACCCCTGGAAACAGGCCATCATTTGTGCCCAACTCCCTCTGCCGGGCATCTGGCCTCGGCCACCTAAAATCCCGAATGGAACAGGATTTCTTCCAGATGCAAGCTGCCACAATCTGGAAGACTTGCTTGCCTTGGAGGGCCAAAGGCCTCCTACAAACTGACATCAGGCACCTGGGCAGCTGACTTTACTTACCTCTGAAAACAGGCCATCCTTTGTGCCCAACTCCCTCTGCCGGGCACCAGGCGTCGGCCACCTACAATCCCGAACGAAAAAGGATTTCTTCTAGATGCAAGGTGCCACAAACAGGAAGCCTACCTTCCCTTGGAGGGCCAAAGGCCTCCTACAGACTGACATCAGGCACCTGGGCAGCTGACTTTACTTACCCCTGGAAACAGGCCATCATTTGTGCCCAACTCCCTCTGCCGGGCACCTGGCCTCGGCCACCTACAATCATGAGCAGAACAGCATTTCTTCCAGATGCAAGCTGCCACAAACTGGAAGACTAGCTTCCCTTGGAGGGCCAAAGGCCTCCTACAAACTGACATCAGGCACCTGGGCAGCTGACTTTACTTACCCCTGGAAACAGGCCATCCTTTGTTCCCAACTCCCTTTGCCGGGCACCTGGCCTCGGACACCTACGATCCCAAACGGAACAGGATTTCTTCAAGATGCAAGCTACCACAAGCTGGAAGACTGGCAGCTCTTGGAGGGCCAAAGGCCTGCTACAAACTGACATCAGGCACCTGGGCAGCTGACTTTACTTACCCCTGGAAACAGGCCATCATTTGTGCCCAACTCCCTCTGCCGGGCACCTGGCCTCGGCCACCTACAATCCCGAATGGAACAGGATTTCTTCCAGATGCAAGCTGCCACAAACTGGAAGACTAGTTTCCCTTGAAGGGCCAAAGGCCTCCTACAAACTGACATCAGGCACCTGGGCAGCTGACTTTACTTACCCCTGGAAACAGGCCATCATTTGTGCCCAACTCCCTCTGCCAGGCACCAGGCCTCGGCCACCTAAAATCCGGAACGGAACAGGATTTCTTCAAGATGCAAGCTGCCACAAACTGGAAGACTGGCTTCCCTTGGAGGGCCAAAGGCCTCCTACAAACTGACATCAGGCACCTGGGCAGCTGACTTTACTTACCCCTGGAAACAGGCCATCCTTTGTGCCCAAGTCCCTCTGCCGGGCACCCGGCTTCGGGAACCTACAATCTTGAACGGAATAGGATTTTTTCCAGATGGAAGCTGCATTGAACAGGAAGACTAGCATCACTTGGAGAGCCAAAGGCCTGCTACAAACTGAAATCAGGCACCTGGGCAGCTGACTTTACTTACCCCTGGAAACAGGTTCTCATTTGTGCCCAACTCCCACAGCCGGGCACCAGGCCTCGGACACCTATGATCCCAAACAGAACAGGATTTCTTCCCGATGCAAGCTGCCACAAGCTGGAAGCCTGGCTTCCCATGGAGGGCCAAAGGCCTCCTACAAACTGACATCAGGCACCTTGGCAGCTGACTTTACTTACCCCTGGAAACAGGCCATCCTTTGTTCCTAACTCCTGGAGCAGGGCACCAGGCCTCAGCCACCTACAATCCCAAACGGAACAGGATTTCTTCAAGATGCAAGCTGCCACAAGCTGGAAGCCTGGCTTCCCATGGAGGGCCAAAGGCCTGCTACAAACTGATTCAAGGCACCTGGGCAGCTGAAAAGATAACTTTTACTAACCCCTGGAAACAGGCCATCATTTGTGCCCAACTCCCTCTGCCGGGCACCTGCCCTCGCCCACCTACAATCCCGAACAAAACAGGATTTCTTCCAGATGCAACCTGCCACAAACTGGAAGACTTCCTTCCCTTGGAGGGCCAAAGGCCTCCTACAAACTGACATCAGGCACCTGGGCAGCTGACTTTACTTACCCCTGGAAACAGGCCATCATTTGTGCCCAACTCCCTCTGCCGGGCACCTGGCCTCGGCCACCTACAATCCCGAACGGAACAGGATTTCTTCCAGATGCAAGCTGCCAAAAGCTGGAAGCCAGGCTTCCCATGGAGGGCCAAAGGCCTACTACAAACTGACATCAGGCACCTGGGCAGCTAACTTTACTTACCCCTGGAAACAGGCCATCCTTTGTTCCCAACTCCCTCTGCCGGGCACCTGGCCTCGGCCACCTACAATCCCGAACGAATAGGATTTCTTCCAGATGCAAGCTGCCACAAACTGGAAGACTAGCTTCCCTTGGAGGGCCAAAGGCCTCCTACAAACTGACATCAGGCACCTGGGCAGCTGACTTTACTTACCCCTGGACACTGGACATCTTTGTGCCCAACTCCCTCTGCCGGGCACCAGGCCTCGGCCACCTACAATCCCGAATGGAACAGAATTTCTTCCAGATGCAAGCTGCCACAAACTGGAAGACTGGCTTCCCTTGGAGGGCCAAAGGCCTCCTAAAAACTGACATCAGGCACCTGGGCAGCTGACTTTACTTACCCCTGGAAACAGGCCATCATTTGTGCCCAACTCCCTCTGCCGGGCACCTGGCCTCGGCCACCTATAATCCCAAACGGAACAGGATTTCTTCCAGATGCAAGCTGCCACAAGCTGGAAGCCTGGCTTCCCATGGAGGGCCAAAGGCCTCCTACAAACTGACATCAGGCACCTGGGCAGCTGACTTTACTTACCCCTGGAAACAGGCCATCTTTGTGCCCAACTCCCTCTGCCGGGCACCAGGCCTCGGCCACCTACAATCCAGAACGGAACAGGATTTCTTCCAGATGCAAGCTGCCACAAGCTGGAAGACTGGCTTCCCATGGAGGGCCAAAGGCCTCCTACAAACTGACATCAGGCACCTGGGCAGCTGACTTTACTTAACCCTGGAAACAGTCCATCATTTGTGCCCAACTCCCTCTGCCAGGCACCAGGCCTCGGCCACCTACACTCCCGAATGGAACAGGATTTCTTCCAGATGTAAGGTGCCACAAACTGGAAGACTAGCTTCCCTTGGAGGGCCAAAGGCCTCCTACAAACTGACACCAGGCACCTGGGCAGCTAACTTTACTTATACCTGGAAAGAGGCCATGCTTTGTTCCCAACTCCCTCTGCCGGGCACCTGGCCTCGGCCACCTACAATCCCGAACGGATCAGCATTTCTTCCAGATGCAAGCTGCCACAAGCTGGAAGCCAGGCTTCCCATGGAGGGCCAAAGGCCTGCTACAAACTGACATCAGACACCTGGGTAGATGACTTTACTAACCCCTGGAAACAGGCCATCATTTGTGCCCAACTCCCTCTGCCGGGCACCTGGCCTCGGCCACCTACAATCCCGAACGGAACAGGATTTCTTCCAGATGCAAGCTGCCACAAACTGGAAGACTTGCTTCCCTTGGAGGGCCAAAGGCCTCCTACCAACTGACATCAGGCACCTGGGCAGCTGACTTTACTTACCCCTGGAAACAGGCCATCTTTATGCCTAACTCCCTCTGCCGGGCACCAGGCCTTGGCCACCTACAATCCCGAATGGAACAGGATTTCTTCCAGATGCAAGCTGCCACAAACTGGAAGACTGGCTTCCCTTGGAGGGCCAAAGGCCTCCTACAAACTGACATCAGGCACCTGGGCAGCTGACTTTACTTACCCCTGGAAACAGGCCATCATCATCATTTGTGCCCAACTCCCTCTGCCGGGCACCAGGCCTCGGACACCGACAATCCCAAACGGAACAGGATTTCTTCCAGATGCAAGCAGCCACAAGCTGGAATCCTGGCTTCCCATGGAGGGCCAAAGGCCTCCTACAAACTGACATCAGGCACCTGGGCAGCTGACTTTACTTACCCCTGGAAACAGGCCATCCTTTGTGCCCAATTTCCTCTGCCGGGCACCTGGCCTCGGCCACCTACAATCCCGAACGGAACAGGATTTCTTCCAGATGCAAGCTGCCACAAGCTGGAAGCCTGGCTTCCCATGGAGGGCCAAAGTCCTGCTACAAACTGACATCAGGCACCTGGGCAGCTGACTTTACTTACCCCTGGAAAGAGGCCATCATTTGTGCCCAACTCCCTCTGCCAGGCACGTGGCCTCGGCCACCTACAATCCCGAGCAGAACAGCATTTCTTCCAGATGCAAGCTGCCACACACTGGAAGACTAGCTTCCCTTGGAGGGCCAAAGGCCTCCTACAAATTGACATCAGGCACCTGGGCAGCTGACTTTACTAACCCCTGGAAAGAGGCCATCATTTGTGCCCAACTCCCTCTGCCGGGCACCTGGCCTCGGCCACCTACAATCCCGAACGGAACAGGATTTCTTCAAGATGCAAGCTGCCACAAACTGGAAGACTTGCTTCCCTTGGAAGGCCAAAGGCCTCCTACAAACTGACATCAGGCACCTGGGCAGCTGACTTTACTTACCCCTGGAAACAGGCCATCCTTTGTGCCCAACTCCCTCAGCAGGCCACCCGGCTCTGGACACCTACAATGCCGAACGGAACAGGATTTCTTCCAGATGCAAGCTGCCACAAGCTGGAAGCCAGGCTTCCCATGGAGGGCCAAAGGCCTGCTACAAACTGACATCAAGCACCTGGGCAGCTGACTTTACTTACCCCTGGAAACAGGCCATCCTTTGTGCCCAACTCCGTCTGCCGAACACCTGGCCTCGGCCACCTATAATCCCGAACGGAACAGGATTTCTTCCAGATGCAAGCTGCCACAAGCTGGAAGCCTGGCTTCCCATGGAGGGCCAAAGGCGTCCTACAAACTGACATCAGGCACCTGGGCAGCTGACTTTACTTACCCCTGGAAACAGGCCATCATTTGTGCCCAACTCCCTCTGCCGGGCATCTGGCCTCGGCCACCTAAAATCCCGAATGGAACAGGATTTCTTCCAGATGCAAGCTGCCACAATCTGGAAGACTTGCTTGCCTTGGAGGGCCAAAGGCCTCCTACAAACTGACATCAGGCACCTGGGCAGCTGACTTTACTTACCTCTGAAAACAGGCCATCCTTTGTGCCCAACTCCCTCTGCCGGGCACCAGGCGTCGGCCACCTACAATCCCGAACGAAAAAGGATTTCTTCTAGATGCAAGGTGCCACAAACAGGAAGCCTACCTTCCCTTGGAGGGCCAAAGGCCTCCTACAGACTGACATCAGGCACCTGGGCAGCTGACTTTACTTACCCCTGGAAACAGGCCATCATTTGTGCCCAACTCCCTCTGCCGGGCACCTGGCCTCGGCCACCTACAATCATGAGCAGAACAGCATTTCTTCCAGATGCAAGCTGCCACAAACTGGAAGACTAGCTTCCCTTGGAGGGCCAAAGGCCTCCTACAAACTGACATCAGGCACCTGGGCAGCTGACTTTACTTACCCCTGGAAACAGGCCATCCTTTGTTCCCAACTCCCTTTGCCGGGCACCTGGCCTCGGCCACCTACAATCCCGAACGGAACAGGATTTCTTCCAGATGCAAGCTGCCACAAACTGGAAGACTAGCTTCCCTTGCAGGGACAAAGAACTCCTACAAACTGACATCAGGCACCTGGGCAGCTGACTTTACTTACCCCTGGAAACAGGCCATCTTTGTGCCCAACTCCCTCTGTCGGGCACCTGGCCTCGGCCACCTATAATCCCAAACGGAATAGGATTTCTTCCAGATGCAAGCTGCCACAAGCTGGAAGCCTGGCTTCCCATGGAGGGCCAAAGGCCTCCTACAAACTGACATCAGGCACCTGGGCAGCTGACTTTACTTACCCCTGGAAACAGGCCATCTTTGTGCCCAACTCCCTCTGCCGGGCACCAGGCCTCGGCCACCTACAATCCAGAACGGAACAGGATTTCTTCCAGATGCAAGCTGCCACAAGCTGGAAGACTGGCTTCCCATGGAGGGCCAAAGGCCTCCTACAAACTGACATCAGGCACCTGGGCAGCTGACTTTACTTACCCCTGGAAACAGTCCATCATTTGTGCCCAACTCCCTCTGCCGGGCACCTGGCCTCGGCCACCTACACTCCCGAATGGAACAGGATTTCTTCCAGATGCAAGGTGCCACAGACTAGCTTCCCTTGGAGGGCCAAAGGCCTCCTACAAACTGACACCAGGCACCTGGGCAGCAGACTTTACTTTTACCTGGAAAGAGGCCATGTTTTGTTCCCAACTCCCTCTGCCGGGCACCTGGCCTCGGCCACCTACAATCCCGAACGGATCAGCATTTCTTCCAGATGCAAGCTGCCACAAGCTGGAAGCCAGGCTTCCCATGGAGGGCCAAAGGCCTGCTACAAACTGACATCAGACACCTGGGTAGCTGACTTTACTAACCCCTGGAAACAGGTTATCATTTGTGCCCAACTCCCTCTGCCGGGCACCTGGCCTCGGACACCTACAATCCCGAACGGAACAGGATTTCTTCCAGATGCAAGCTGCCACAAACCGGAAGACTTGCTTCCCTTGGAGAGCCAAAGGCCTCCTACCAACTGACATCAGGCACCTAGGCAGCTGACTTTACTTACCCCTGGAAACAGGCCATCTTTATGCCTAACTCCCTCTGCCGGGCACCAGGCCTTGGCCTCCTACAATCCCGAATGGAACAGGATTTCTTCCAGATGCAAGCTGCCACAAACTGGAAGACTGGCTTCCCTTGGAGGGCCAAAGGCCTCCTACAAACTGACATCAGGCACCTGGGCAGCTGACTTTACTTACCCCTGGAAACAGGCCATCATCATCATTTGTGCCCAACTCCCTCTGCCGGGCACCAGGCCTCGGACACCGACAATCCCAAACGGAACAGGATTTCTTCCAGATGCAAGCAGCCACAAGCTGGAAGCCTGGCTTCCCTTGGAGGGCCAAAGGCCTCCTACAAACTGACATCAGGCACCTGGGCAGCTGACTTTACTTACCCCTGGAAACAGGCCATCCTTTGTGCCCAATTTCCTCTGCCGGGCACCTGGCCTCGGCCACCTACAATCCCGAACGGAACAGGATTTCTTCCAGATGCAAGGTGCCACAAGCTGGAAGCCTGGCTTCCCATGGAGGGCCAAAGGCCTCCTACAAACTGACATCAGGCACCTGGGCAGCTGACTTTACTTACCCCTGGAAACA